>NW_027111678.1:95293-113424 GCF_000696795.3 Halyomorpha halys
TATTTTAACAAACAAACTATTTTAAATATCAAGTATTACAAAAACATTAATTTACTCTTCTCGAATAACACAAAATCTCAACCACGCACTGTAGCAAGAAATGAAAAAGTTTGTGGTAGTTTACAAAACTGAAAAAATATTACAATATTTGTACCTTTTTTTAATAGTAAGCACATGTATTTACCAATTCTGGGTTACGACAGCCCTGAAATAGGGTGGAATTAATACACAGAAGCAAAGGCTCCAAAAAAAGCGTTGTTATTTTTCAATTAGCGTCTGTTAATTGAACCATTTAAAATAACAGCCTGCCATCTCAGGCGTTACCAAAAATCACAATTTTTATTTGTATCTTATTTATCTTCATGTAAGAAAAAATATTTTTAACAATCCTTGAATATAATGAAATATATTTTTCTTACAGTTAAAAATATTCGGAGTTAAATATTTATATTAAATTAAAAGTTACTAAATTATCAGGGATCTTTTATAATTGTTTTGAAAGTATTTGTCAACAAAATTTGAAGTTTAATAAAGTGAGTCTTTTTAGTTGTCTCAAATATTCGTGTTGCGTAAGCCCAAATCTATTCCATTAAATAAATACTCAATTTCTAACTAATTGTGTATTTAGAATGCTTCAGAAGTATTGGAAGTAGAAGTCAACCCTTTAATTTAGGGTTGGTCCCTATTTTGTTTGATATCTCGGAAGATAGTGTAAAAAGTCTGTCTCTGTATTTTGTCAAGGAAAACTAAAAGACAAGTTTCAAATTTCACAGTAAATATCATTTAGTATTAGTTTTAGTTTTTGATGAAATATATTAATGGTTGATGTGAGTTATACAATGGCATGATACAGAAGGATTACTACGTAATGAAGGTATCATGAGATGATATGAAAAGCGAAGTGGATTTGGTGGGTTAGGAAGTCTGTACAGGAAGAATTGGTATGTTTCTCGCCAAATTGGGAACATATGGAACATACAGTTCCTAATGGATGACTTGGTTTGTGACAAAGGAGCATTGAGGAATTTGGATTGTAAGGATTCGATACGAGAGGAATTCGATTGTTTAGTGGAACCCCAAAGCTCAATATAGGCCTTATTGTAGTCATATAAATGAATCTTTTGTAATCAGTTGGAATTTTAGACTGTTTGTCGAGTAAATATTGTAGTAATCTGATTCGACGAGCATTTGCTAGTATTTTCTGTATTGTATCAGAATTCCAAGGTAGTCGTTAGGACACTATATTGTAGGAAGTCATAAGTTTACAACGAAGGGTAAAGGTGATTTGATGGGATTTATTTTTATCCTCCAATTTCAGCACTATTCTTCGAAGATTCTGATATGGGATTGAAGCGTTTTGGATACAATTAAATGGTTATTATTGACTGATAACTATTGTGTCTAAGCATCTCATTCAGAAAAATCTAAAGCAGTGATTTCCGACCTATAGAAGTCTACGGAGAGCTAAGTAAATTAACCATATGTTGAATAATACCAATACTGGCTTGTAGGAAAAGGGAATCCCTCTCACAACATAGTTCAAAAATAATATTTCTTTCAAATGCATTTTGAATCGTCTATTAAAACCTCTCAGTCGACACACAAACGACATAAAATTAATGAATAAAATAGTTGCAACAAAAAATTCTGCACAAACATTGTTGTTATTATATAATATAATAGATATAAAACTCTAAAAACCTTTCCGAATTATATAAAAAAAATAAAGTATATAATTGGAGAAATAGAGAGGTAAGAAGACAACCTTGACAACACCTTACCTGGTCCAAAGGCTTTTTTTAATTTTTTTATTTATTGACATTCACAACTGTACTTAAAATACAACAAGAAAATCTGAAGCAAGGTCATAATGGTATGGCACAAGCATGTAGAGAAACGACCCATTAATACCACTCTATCTTTAGTCTAAATGTAAATTGAAGATTATTTAAAATATGATTACTGCTATAGTATTGTATATTATTTTTTCAATCAAGACAATGAACTTGTCGAGGTGACTTCGTTTCTTTCTGATTCAACTTGTCGAGAATGCCTCGACAATGCGTGCACAGTTTATAAAGGTAAGGTAGTTCACAAGGAAGATGAATAGATAGGATGAGACTAACGGGTGATAATCGCTATATCTCAGAGGAAGGCAACCTCTTCCTACCGGGTACTATTGTGATAGAGACGAAGGGGGTATGTAAGCCCGGAGGGTAGCTAGCCCCCGGAGCCTACGTAGGAATAACAGGTAGAGGAGAGATATAACGTCAAGGATGAACAAAAATTAACAACTCTTTAGAAATCAGGATCGGCTATAAACCGAAACTGTCTCAAGCAGAGGCTGTGGGCGAGTGATCAACTAGGATCCTTTAAGACCCTTATTTATAGGCTTAGTGCATACGGCTGTGAGCGAGAAGCTGTCTTATCTTATCTGCTTGAAGTAATTTATTGCGTTATTTTGGCATCGTTTATTTATTATTTTATTGACATTGCTAAGTAGTATGCACAAAAATTAATAATATATTTTTATAAAAGATAATAATGTATAAATTTGAGGACTTCGGTGAGGCTCGAGGTCTGCGCTCTGGTGGATTGGATCTAGACTTCTTGCTTTTCTCGCTACAAACTCATAGAATCTGTGAACTGCCTTCAATAGGCCTTCTGTAACCTCATGTAAATTGCTGTCAGATCTGTATTAAATGAATTGCTTTCGGAGTGAAGACTAATTTTAACTATGAAGTCATCTATTTTTGCTGCCGCCATTACGCCACTCTCATTTTTAGAACCATCGGTAATGTCCAGTATATTTATCCAGAAAGTTTGGAGTCACCATAAAGTATTGTACATCAGGATACCAAGTGGTAAAAGCTGCATAATCGATCATGTCATCTGACTGCTATGATTGCTCCCCAACGACCTTTATATTTTAATGACAATACACATATTAAACAAATGGCAGCCAACTTGGTATAGCACAATAGAAAATAAATTAGTACAGTACTTCCATGGAAGATATCAATCCAAAGCTGCAGATGGCGCGAAGTAGTACTGACCAGACTTCGAATAGGACCCACTGGAATAACCTAAGAATATTTAATGTTAGAATATGAAGAGTCATTGGTGCAATACTTTGTAAAGAAATAATGTACCTAGGTTAACGGCTGTGCAAAGAGGTGATTTGTCCAAATCACTCTTGACCACCACATCTGAATCCAATTAAGGGTACCTATTACATGAGGCTGGGTGAACCCCGGAGAATTCCTGAACCCACAGAACTGACTCACGGCAAGTGTGAAACAGAATCTGATACAGCCGGTTCACACCCGGTCCTTGGAGTTTGAAGCACATGTCTTACCAATGAGCTACCCACTCCCTTTGGCAACTTCACAAAACGATAATATCCCTAACATTCTGGAAATACTTGATTACGTTAAGAAAAAATATATTTAAAGGTTTTGAATTATTTACATCGTTTTTACATCACTTTATGTCACTTACTATTATCGATTTTTTTAAAAAAATATTTATTGTCACTATGATATCGGCTAATATACTTTAATATAAATATAATGATATTAGGAATTTTTGCAAAATTGAAGTTCGGTCAGTATTCAGAGATAAAAATCACAAATGCTGTAAATTATTTTTATAGGTTAAATAAAAAAAAAAGAAAAAAAAAAGTAAACTGCCTACTACTGATGGATCTACTCTAACATTTATTATTTTATATAACTACGTTATATTTAAACTAAACAGTTGAGTTAAAATCAAATTTTACTGCGGGAAAATTAATTAAATTTAAGACCGTCCTTCCTGGAAATAATCCAGACTTACGAGAGAAATAAATCCCTCAGTAGCCTAAAACTAATATCAGCTATAAGGTGGACTTAAATATCCTTCGGAGGAATAAAACGGAACCGCTGACTCCACAAAAGGGGTACTTGGTTTTTTAAAGGCCTTCTGTCCAGGCGTTCCAGGACAAATTGTACTTTTTTTATTGGTCATGAGGAACGAGGATTCGGAGCATTTTTATCGTCCCTCGATTTCGGTATTTGGGAATATTAGCTGGCTTGTTGGAAAAGGGTATATTTAGGCATCTATGCCAATTAATGGCCACAATAAAATTCTTTATAACTTCCTTTTCAACATTGTTCCTTAATTAAAGATTTTATTTTCGTTTGGAATCCACAAAGCTATTTATTTTATTGGAATTCTGTTTGTTTTGTTAGTGGTTTTCATCTGGACAAACTTTAAAAACAATTCAATTCTCAAATGAGAGAAAGCTGGAGGCAAAATGGGGAGGTAGAGGGAAACTGGGTAATATAGACCAGTCATGGGATTCAAAAATTAGTAAAAATATGTTATTAAGTATACTTTACAACCTATTACTTTCAAAGAAATCTGTAAATAGTTAAATGATGGTCTATTATTATATTTTAGTACCTTGTTTTATCAGTGAATAACAAATAATAAAATGTTGTGTTTTCGGGTTATATGTATTTTGAAAAGTTAAAATAACTTTTTGAGGTTCAAAACAATTAGACTTTGCCATTGATATCACAATTATCTCATTATATTTTGAAATAAACCTCAACTCAATTGAATATGAAACATTCACAAATAAAATGTGACTTTTCAATATTAACTACATAAAACATAAGCTCGTTTACAATAAGAATGGATTAGGTTAAGCTAGTACATTTTTCATGAATTGAATTTTAACTACTTCCCTATTTGATTTTAATTACATTAAGTAGGTTTTGTGTAATATGAAAAGAATCATTAGATGTACATGTGCCTACCAGGATTCGAATTAAAGCTAGTTTAAGGCACCTGCAAATAACTCTAAATATTGTCCGAACAACTAGAAATCAACATGTTGTAAATTTATTTTTTAAATATCATAAAAACAATTACTCCTTCAAAGATAAACGTTAAAAACTACTTTATAATACCATCAATTAATTGTGACTTGGGTACTAAACACATCTATCTATACGCCTAATAGTTCCTGAGACTCAAAAACTGCTTAGCCTTTCGCTATTCAAAATGTTAAATTAAAATCCAATCTTACCAATGGGAAGTAGATAAAGTTCAATTCATGAAAAATGGACTAGCTTAATCTGATTTATGTAATTTTTTCAGCATTTTTTTGTAATTTTGGTTGTAAATTAAACTTAATTACTTTTTTTTTTCTAGTTTTGAGCTCTATGACTAGTCTATGTTTTCCCGTTTCACTCCACCTTCCTATTTTTCTTCACCTTTCTCTAGTTTGTATACTTTGTGTAGCCAGGTGGAATTCACTATAAAATCATATTTGAATATTATTTATTTGAGATTAATTGCACTGTACTTACATATACCATAGGAGTAAAAAAGTAATTGTTTTATTAGTTATTAGTATATTGAGTCATGCATATTGAGCAGGTAGACAGGTCAACGCTTTTCAATGTGTTACTTTTCCTAACATATACACAGTGATTGGTTGTAATTATTATTGGCAATGGTTAATTTTTTAAGAAAAAAAGTCTAATTAATTGTGAAAAAAAGAGATGATAAAAGTACGAATTGGAATAATAAAGCGAAACATTATTCATTAATTTAATTTTTTTTTTTTATCACCATGCTAAAAACATTCTGGTCCCAATTACCTGGTCATTTTATTCTTTCAATTTGAATTCAGTCAACATTCATTCCAACTAGCTATAAATAGGGAAACCCACTTTCAGTTTTGAAGCACGTGGAGTAATTTAATTAACTGCTAAGGTCAGAAGTTTAATCAAACTTTGTCCATTTCAATTTGAATCCTGACTTCAATATTTAAGAAAAAAAGACAACCAATTAATTAATGAATTAAAAATAAATATATTTTTAATTATATATTAGAGCTGTAAAGTTTTAAAATTTGTTAAGCTATTTTATGTTGACGATGTGCATCATTTGATTTATTTACGATTAATTGGACCAAGATGGTTTTAGTCTCCAAGGAAAAAATACGAAATTAATTATTTATTTTATTGTTTTTTTCGTTTTATTCAAATAATACAATTGGTATATATACACATTAACTAAAGAGGAAAGTAAATAAACGCCAATATAATAATAAAATAAGGCAAGTAAAAACTAAAAAGTAGATAAGATGGGGGGGGGGGGAGCTACAGTCAGCAAAAAAACACAAATAAACCAAAAAATTATTTATTCCTCCCGACGTTTCGACCTGAGTTTCAGGTTTTCATCAGTGAGCTTGGGGCAGAAATTAAACTTAGTTTAGCCAGAATACCTGATGAAAACCTGAAACTCAGGCACAAATAAATCATTTTTTGATTATTTGTGTTGTTTTTTTCCTGACTATCTTCTCCACTTATTAATCTACGATCTGCTATCTACGCCTTAATAATAAAAAAAAATTGAAACAAACATAGACTATATTTATTTATCATACTTTTTCTTTGCAACAAAAACAAGCTTCCCACACATGATTAGTAATAAATTTTAATGCTTAGAAAGTTATGAGGAGATTTTGTTATGTCATAAAATCTTAAAATGGACTATGACAAAATTTTATGATTATCTGTCAACTGTTCAGAATTCAGTGCGTGGCGTTGCCATTACAACTTCATTTGCAATTCAACATTTTTTTTTTTTCATAAAAGTTTTATTTCATAAATATTAGTATGTACAATTATTATTAAATTGTACTACATAAATTAACTACATTAATTTTTTTTGCTACTTGTTACTTATTAGTTATAAATATGTTTTATGTTTTGGTAAATATATAATAAGAGTAAAAAAAAAAACATTACAATCTTGAAATAAAATAAAATGCAGTATAAGTAGGGGATTTTTATATGAAGAAACTTTATTGATTAGTAAGTACTTGTGTTCCAATTAAATCTTAAAAAAGGAATAAAAAAGTTGTAAATAAAATCGTAATGCAAGAAGAAAAAAGTTTACAACTATTTATTAAAATAAAAGTTCATTCAAGAAATTTATTGTTGTTTTAACCCTGTTCCTTGAAAAAATATTGCAAGGAATGAAATAGAACATTAACAATTTCATACGTTACTTTATTTTGTGTTTTATGGGATTCATAAACCATAAAATATGGGTTAATATACTCCTAATTGTCATGAAAACGTTTACTATTGGATTAAATATATATTTTTTTTTAATTCCATGAATAAAATAAACTTTTGCACTGTGAGAAGAATATTTTATCCCTTTTAAAACCCTTGGAACATGGTTTTGATAGATAAATAAATAAATATATCAGAGGTGGATTCTCTGATAGATAATTACTTATTTTATTACTGTAGCTAAGAGTCAACGCTGTAGGTTCAAGACCCCTTCGGTGTCAACTCAGCCTCATAAAGTAGGTACCCTAAATTAAGGAAAAATCTGGTATCTGAGTGAGATCCTACACAAATCACTTACTTGCACGACCGAAGTACCGAACAGTGATTCCTTACAATAAAAGGAACCCTTTATGGGTTGTTGCGGTACAAATTTTCACTTTCATCAATATGTTCCATACGGTATTCGACCTGTCATCATCAAGTTGAACTATTGATCTTTATTGTTGTGACAGTACTATTACTGCCACAACAATAAATACTACGTGTATTCTAATGAGTACGTTTAACCAAATAAATAAACGGAAAAATCATTAATTTTAATAAAGTATTGAAATTGTTATAAAAGGAATTATCAAAATATCTTGCATTAGATTGTTAAATCTTCTGACATAATATTTATTCCATCGAAAGCTTGTAGCTCTAATATGAGTCAAGCTGCCAAACTCGTTTATGGAGACATCTAAATCAAACAAACCGACAATTTGTCCCTGTTGATCCCGACAAGATTAATAACAAAGTGAATCCTTGATAAATCTGCAGAGGACTATAATTTGGAAAAGAGACTAAGAGCGGTTTCCTTTGATGGTCCGGCTGGCAGAATTAAAATTCCTCCAGTGCCTCCTCCCCGAGTCCTGCCTCCGAGTCCTGCCTACGCGCTGGGAAGAAGACTCTTCCTTGCTGAGTAATTGGAATATTTATATTATTCTTTTATTATTCCCTTGCTTCCGGTCATAAATATTAAAGACTATGCTAATACAATGATAGGATCGCCAGCCGTGTCTTCAACTCCGGTCCGCCTTTTGGGAATTATACCGGAATAAAGTAAACGGGAGGTAGGACATTAAAGTATAAGAAGAAACGGGATATTCCTTTGTCTAAGGGAAAGTTCATGTCTGCATCACGTTAAAGGGTTTAGTCTAATTTTAATTTTTTTTTTAATGTAAAAAACATTTTCTGTGGGAGTAACGTCCTAACTGGATGCTAACGTCCATTTTATCTGCACTGTATATTCAATAAAGTGAACTTAGGACTGATGTTATCATCCCATCTATACTTTGGTTGTAAAATTCAAAATTAACCAACATTATTGCCACCTTTATTTTTTCCTTTCAAAATTAATTTTTAACAGTTAGTTGCATGAGGTACTCCTTTCAATAATAGAGGTATCTTTAGTTTAACATGTTAAAGCGTGTAAAATGGAAAAATTTATTTTAAATGGAGAAATATTTCCTTATTTTACCAAGTTAAAACAATATAACATGTGACATGGCTGAGAGTCTGTTACTAGGTCTGTTAAATGGAGAATGATGTTACGAAACAGACCAGATGAGCTCGTCACCATATTGTTTGTTAGATTACTTGCTTGTAGATTGTATTAATATTGTTTTGGATTTTTAAAAAAATAATGAAACAACGGATGACAATAATTATAATGTAGTGAAAGTTGTCAATTAGCTCATCTTGATTCTCTTCCTCACAAGTTAGGAGATCAACAATATACCACTATATAAACAATTGTTGAATTTTGACCACTGGCGAATACCTTTACATGTAGATAACAGAAAACCTAGGGGTGTTAACTACTCACCTGTTGAATTACCGTAATATTCCGTGAACAACAACAAAAAAAAACATAAGT
This sequence comes from Halyomorpha halys, assembly GCF_000696795.3. Lineage (NCBI taxonomy): Eukaryota > Metazoa > Arthropoda > Insecta > Hemiptera > Pentatomidae > Halyomorpha > Halyomorpha halys. The sequence continues at coordinate 104,294 of NW_027111678.1, forward strand.
AAATTAACAAGTTTAAAGCAGAGAAAGAACAGCAGAACTATATGTACAAAGGTTTAATAATAAAAAGAAATATATGAACACAGAATAAAAAGGAAAAAAAGAATTCTTATCAATTAATAAAACAATTAAAACTTGTAGGTTGACTTAACCTTAACTTAAATGCTTAAACTTAATAACTATATTTACATTATTATTCTCTTATCCAGTACATGCTGAAGAAACGTCACTGCACTATATCTCCACTTCTCAGTGGGCAAACTTTCACATAACTTCAACTTTTCACTCAATTTATGCTTGTTCTAATAAATTGCTTTAGTCAAAACTTAGAAGTGAACAATAATATGAAGTTCTGGAAGTAAAGGTTATAAAACAAGTTGCACAGAAAATCCGCTAGGAGTTCCACTGAATTTAATATTTAACATGACTTTAATAGGGCTGCTCACAATCCTATACTTAAAACATTTATCAAGGTAAGACATTTTACATTTAACACAACTTCATGAATACCCCCCATTGTACACCGCAACTTGCTCTTTAGTTCTACACCAAAAAGATAAATAAACTATAGGTAAGTTTATGAGATGAAATGTTTTTCGAACTTCAATACAATCTGGCCATTTAAATTTTTAAAAAATTAACTTATTTATTGACGCAACTGTATTTACATAATAATACACCTGGTAAATGTTTGATGTTTGATTATAATGGCATGTAGAGAAACTCCTCATTAGTAGCACTTAAATAACATTTTTACATTAGAAGATCTCGAGGCGGTCTTCTTTTCAGACACATCAAAGGAATGCCAGGATTGGAAGAGGATGCAGGGCTAGAATTTTATGGGTTTGGATGAGTAGGGAGTTTATAATGGTTTACTGTCCAGATGATATCCAAGTTAAGATGTAGGTAGCGGATCTGTTGGACAGGGGTAAGAGCAATATTATTAAAGGATACTGTGGGGTAGTCGGTAGGTCTACGATGAAGAGTATATTTTGATGTAATTTGTTTTGATCCATTCAAATTTAATAATGATTCCTATATTATTTTAAATAATATTAATGGAACTTGTTTTTTATTTTATTTTTTAAATAATTTTCATTTACCGCTTGTTATGGTTGCCATGGTAAAATAAAAACACTGGGTAGATCTGTGTAGACAAGAGGTGTTACGGTTGTCATGATGAAAATAAAACACGAGCGATATGTTTTAGACGAGTGGGTTTTGTTTTTGGGAAAGACAAAAGTTTGATTTTGGAACACGTTACGATTGTTCAATGTGAAGTGGTAATAGTTTAAAGGCCCTCTGTCTTTACTGTTTGAACCGAAATAACCATATGAGAAATGCCATCTTATATGTTTTGTTATTCAAAATTATGATATTCTACTTCAATGAACGGTCATTAACACTAGAAGTGGGGATATAGTGCAGTGACGTTTCTTCAGTATGTCCTGGATAAGAATAATGGAGAATAATAATGTAAATATAGTTATTAAGGTTAAGTCAGCCTATAAGTTTTAATTGTTTTATTAATTGATAAGAATTATTTTTTTTTCATTTTTATTATGTTCATATATTTCTTTTTATTATTAAACATTTGTACATATTGTTCTGCTGTTCTTTCTCTGCTTTCAACTTTTTAATTTACTTGTTTTGTTTTTTTGTTGTTGTTCACGGAATATTACGATAATTCAACAGGTGGGTAGGTGACACCCCTAGGTTTTCCTTTATCTACATGTAAAGGTATTCGCCAGTGGTCATAATTCAACAATTGTTTATATAGTGGCTTCGGGGTTTTCGTTATTTCCAAGAAAAATTAACGTGGCGTCTAAGGAGTAATTTATTCTTTATTGTTTTGTCCTTTTTTTTTTTCCTTTTGCGATTATATTTATTTTCCTTTAACTCACCCCTTCTCCGCTGAGCGTGGGCAACTATAAACGATAAACATATACCTAATGTAATGATATAACTAAGGATAAGTCAAATTTCGGTTATATGCTTTCCTGGTCTTTACAAGAGCTCAATTCAATATTATAGTACTGGCTAAGAGACTTGCTTTAATGAACTTTTTATTGTTCATTTTCCTTATTCACTTTCTTAATTGAGCTTTGAATTTTTTTTCTATTTCTTTTTATAATATTTTTTGGTAGTTTTACATGTCTCCCTTTTATATATTTTTATGTTTTGTGCTGATTTTTGGAAAGAATATATATTTTTCCTCTTCTGTGCTACTACATTTTTTCACTTTTTAAGAGGATAAAACTTCTAATATTATCAAAATATGTTTCTCTTTGTTTAAAAGAATAATTTTTTTTGCATAACAGCTTTAATTATTTTATTTTTTAAATTTAGATAAATATTTATTTAAAAAAAATAAGAATAACAAACGAGAACTACATTCACACGCTTCCAGCGAGAAGTACATTTAAATGACTCCAGTTAAGAACTGAGGTGTAGCCGACTACAATTAGCAGCCTTATCACCAGCGGGGATAGAACAAGCTCTGCTATCTCCCCATTGCCGCTATCTTCGGTTCGACAGTCGAGAGTCCTATTTGCACGTTCTCACCTTATCTCCATGTCCTTGTGTAGACTACTCCGGGACTAATCGAAGCAGAGCTCTGGGTCTTGGTCATTGTGGGTTATTCTGAGTCTCTTATCTGTCTCAGGGTTAAAAGAACAGGCCCTTCATTCAAGGTCAACTTATCTTTTTTTCTAGAATAATGAGATTATAAGTACCTTTCTTAGAATTAAGCTGCAAATTAGAAAATCAAATAATAAATTTGAACAAACAATATATTATTTATGAAAGGAATGTGGTCCGGGTGCGGTCAGAAAAACTCAAATAGTAGAATATACTATTTTATTGAGCCAACGTTTCGCCCCACGTTGCAGGGCTTCGTCAGGGCTAAAAAAGATACAAACATATAGTTACAAAAGGAAAACAAAAACATTACCTAGGAAGGTAACGTATACCAAGGTAACGGAGGTAACGGATAACAAAAGGAAAACAGTTACTATTACCCTTTACATTTACTATTTACTACCTTTAATTTTTCTTATTATATCTTACTTTTTTACATTTTATACCCCTGTTATTTTACACTTACGGTTTTGTTTTCCTTTTGTAACTATGTGTTTGTATCTTTTTTAGCCCTAAAGAAGCCCTGCAACGCGGGGCGAAACGTTGGCTCAATAAAATAGTATATTCTACTATTTGAGTTTTTCTGACCGCACCCGGACCATATTCCTTTCATCTTTACACACGGTCAATCAATAATCTTCCAATATATTATATAGTGTTCGAAATTGTTAATAATCTTTAACTTTCTCTAATTTTTTTTTTATTTACTTAATGTGATTTACAACTGTACAAATAATAAATACAATAAGTAAATATGTTGTATGTTTCATATACACTTGAAAATTTTGGGAAGGAACCACCCATTGGTGGTACTTCAAGCATTAATTTAAATTAGAAGGCCATCTTCTTTTCAGACGCCTCGGAGGATTGTCAGGAATTGTTAAGGATGAAAGATTAAGAATTAATGGGTTAGGATGGGCAAGGAATTTGGAATGAAAAGACGCATATCTGTTTTGGGCCAAATCTGCAACAAATGGGATAATAAGGTCTTTGTGAATGAGTTTATTTGTAACGTAATAAGAGGCATCAAGAATTTTACGTAGGATTTTGGATTGTAAGGATTGGATGCGGGAGGAATTTGATGGTTTGGTAGAGCTCCAGAGCTCAATTCCATATGTCCAAATTGATCTGATTATCGTAGTGTATACTAATTTTTTGTAGTGAATGGGAAGTTTAGAGCGTTTGTCAAGTAAGTGTTGTAGCAATCGGAATCTACGAGCAGTTTCTTGTCGTTTCAGTCTTGTGTGTGGATTCTCTAAAAAGTAAGGTAATAACAAAAACCGTTTTAACATTTATTTGTGCTATCGATTTATAAACTCTAACGGTATAGAGTTTGTAAGTTTATAGTGCTATTTCTTTTATTTTTTTAATACAATATTATTAATTGAAAGTGACACCATCTTGAACACATCCTGAGAGAATGGTCCATTTGAAGGAGCACCTTATGAAAACCTGGCCAAACTTCATTGGTATGGGATAGATATTGAGTTATGGTGTGCCGGAGACTGCTTAGCAGAGATGGGCAAGAATTAGCTACAGTTTAAACTTTTTTTTTTAATTATTTATTTATTGTAATTTACAACTGTACAAATAATAAATACAATAAGTAAATATGTTGTATGTTTCATATACAGTTGAAAATTTTGGGAAGGAACCACCCGTTGGTGGTACTTCAAGCATTAATTTAAATTAGAAGGTCCCGTGGCCATCTTCTTTTCAGACGCCTCGGAGCATTATCAGGGATTGCTAAGGGTGAAAGATTAAGAATCAATGGGTTAGGATGGGCAAGGAGTTTGGAATGAAAAGACGCATATCTGTTGCGTGAGGAATTTGATGGTTTGGTAGATCTCCAGAGCTCAATTCCATATGTCCAAATTGATCTGATTATCGTAGTGTATACTAATTTTTTGTAGTGAATGGAAAGTTTAGAGCGTTTGTCAAGTAAGTGTTGTAGCAATCGGAATCTACGAGCAGTTTCTTGTCGTTTCAGTCTTGTGTGGATTCTTTAAAAAGTAAGGTAATAACAAACATTATAATAAACAGTTTCAACTTACTGGTGCTATCGATTTTGAAACTCTATCGGTATAGAGTTTGTAAGTTTATAGTGCTATTTCTTTTTTTTTTTTTTTTTTAATACAATATTATTAATTGAAATTTACACCATCTTGAACACATCCTGAGAGAATTGTCCATATGAAGAAGCACTTTATGAAAACCGGGCCAAACTTCATTGGTACGGGATAGATATTTAGTTATAGTGTGCCGGAGACTGCTTAGCAGAGATGGGCAAGAATTAGCTACAGTTTAAACTAATATCTAAAATCGTCATGGATACGATGTATATTTATCAATGGTTCATTCATGAATAAGGATCGTATCCATGGTAATTTTAGCTATTAGTTTCAAATATAGCCTTTGATGCACTACGGGCCAGATTGCTGGGGAAAACCGGACACTACCCCCGACAGAGGACGACTTCCTTCAGCTAGTAACCGAAGAAAACTGCCCGTATTACAAAGAATTTTCATACCGTTAAACATTTATTGGTGGGCCAGCCTACTTCATTCTTCGTCAAAACAGAAGGCCAGCGAGTGGAAGAGGCGCGAACGACTGATCCAAACAGTCGAAAATTGAGGATTAATTCTAAATTGATTTATTAGCAGTAGTTGGATGTTACAGAAAGATGTGTAACACCAAACCACTACAGCACATCTGTATTGCTTAAAAAGTAAAAAAAAAGAAAAAGTGGAAAAAAAGAAATAATAAATAAAAGTTATACTTTTATAAATATTGTTATTGTTAAATATAGTTTTGTCTTACTTAACTTTTTTCACAGCATATTATTTATCTTATGTTTATTGCTCGAACTTTTAAATGCAAAGGACCAGCGATGTTCAGTCATGATATTTCATTTTAACCAGTGAAATTAAAATATTTATATAAAAGAAACATTAGTTAATATCAAGAGCCAAAAAAAAAAAAAGTTAACACTACGCTAGAATCAGAACGAACTACGGCCCTCCCATTGAAGAGTGGTGATTAAGGATAGGAACCACTACGGTTGTAGAAGCAGTAAGGTATGCCCTCGTTAACTAAAGACCCAAGGAGCAAAAGAAACGGTCCTCCGAGGAAAAGGATAAATCTCTCTAATTATTGTCCTAGGCATGGAGGAGGCGAGAAAAAAGGGTCGTTAGGGACGAGGAGGGTGTTGTCCAAGGCGTTCTAGGTGGCCCATCGTTATGTACTCCACTGATGGCTCTTCTTCAGCTTCTGGTCGGTCCTGCCGTCTGAAGGATAGCGCCTGTCAGCAACAGACTTCTAGTACTCCTCTTTAGGTTTCAAGAATTACTACTGCTTCCAGAAGCAATCTGAGAAAAAAATAAAACAATTTATTATTATTCATATTATTATCTATAATTTTATTACTTGAATGACCCTCATTATTTAGTTTTCAAATTCTGAATCGTCAGTACTCAGAAAATATTTAAGTCTGCAAAGATGCTTAAACACATATCGATATAAATCAATACAGCTTTATAAAACAAATTATGATTATATCATTTAAATTAACTTATTTAAAAAAACAATTGGCTAATTGGTGGTCTACCTCATTTTATAAATGTATGTGGTTGAAAGAAAAATCATTTCTAAAACCTGAAAAAAAATTAAGCAACGCGAAATCCACAGATCTGGAAAAAAGCAGGGGGGTCCTGGGATAGATTTAAGGAGAGAAGGAGGTTCAATTATGATACTCGAAACATGTCAGAGTATCACTGTAACTATGAAACCAATTTATAAACTATACCTATATAGATAGCCTCAACACATTCATTTAATTATTTTTCTTTCAATTTTATATATTTAACTTTGAGATATAGTATAAATATATTTATTTTTAATAATATATTGAATAAATTCTAGGAACCTTACAATATATATTACAAAAATGAATATTTATTTTCAGATCGAATGTTTTCTACTGCGCATTGGTATCAATGATTTTTGATTTAGGCAACAATGAGAAAGGGAGTTCTCGAAATCAAACAGCCGATACTGTAGAATTATTCAGTATATTCTAACTTTCAATTCCACAATTATTACAAAACATTTGTAATATGTTCTACACATTACACAATCAATGTGTCCGGAGCTCAATAACGCCCAACGCATTCTAGGTCTCCTTAGTAGCCATTAGGGAAGGTTACAAGTTCATTTAAGGATAACCTTTATCTTTGACTGAGACTGTTTCTTATTTATTCTTGTTTTACTTTGTAGACAAATATATCGACAGCTCTGTTCTGACATACTGTTCAAGAACGCAGTAATTAGTTATTATAAAAATCATTTTTGGGATTTCATAATCATTGTGTTCAGAAAACAACAACCTCTTTTTAAGTTTAAATTTTTAATTCCAATAAATCCCACCAAATCACATTTACCCTTCGTAAACCCATGACCTCTTGCCCTACAGTATCCTTTAATAATACCCCACTTATTCCTGTGGAACAGATCCGTTACTAAGGACTACATCTCGACAAACGACTGACATGGAATCCTCATACAAGACTAAAAAGACAAGAAACTGCTCGTCGAGTCCGACTATTACAACATTTACTAGACAAACGGTCTAAATTGCCAATGACAAACAACAAACAAACAATAAACAAATGACTGATCTACATTACTATTATAAGTCCTATCTGGACATACGGAGTTGAGCTTTGGGGCTCCACTAAACCATCAAATTCCTCCCAAATCCAATCCTCACGGTACAAAATTCTTCGTAAAATCCTTAATGCTCCTTACTTTCTCACAAATCAAGTCACCTCAATGTTCCATATGTTGCCGATTTGGGCAGAACCAGATATCATTCCTTCCATGATAAACTTCTCAACCACCCAAATCCACTTGTTTCTAACCTGGCTTCTCCTTCATTACTTAATAATCCTCCTAGGCGTCTGAAAAGAAGATGGCCTAGAGATCTTCTCCTCTAGAATCTTATTGGAGTTCTATCAGTGGGTGGATTCTCCACATGTTTGTATCATGTCACTATGTCACCTACAGCAAATTTACTTGTTGTATATATGTGTATACAGTGGTAAATATCAATAAAAAAAATATTAAAAAATTAAAAAAATTCTAGCTGTTCGATATTATCTAGTAAATAAAAATATATTCTATTCTAAATGATAATTTTTTTTAAATACGACATGCTCTGTATTTTCGATTTCCTTTCCTGTCCATTTATAACACGTACTGCGCACGCTCCCTACACTAAGATGTTGGAGGTTGGCGGGAAAACGTTATCCATAGCGCATCTCCCCCTCCCTTTACTCTCAGGCTAATTCATCTCGTTTGCACCGTATATGTTCTGAATATAAAGGTTATTATATTAATTTAAAATAAAACATATGTTCTATTTGTACTTATAAACATTAGCCAAAATATGAACTCAAGTTTCAAGGAAAACTTCAAGTGACAGATGTTACTCAACGAAATCAGAGTAATATGCCGACATGACGTTTTTTAATTGCTCAAGATGGAAAACATCCGAACTTAGTATGAAGAAGAACTAGCAAAAACGAATCTACCTCCTCCTCCAAAAGTGAAGAAATGGTCACAGTAATAATAGTCGTAATCGTATTGTACTTTTTCTTACGAAATGGAGGTGTAATTTGAAGTTATAAATTTTCAATAATTCCATTTCAGATGATGCTATTTTAAATAAACATTTCTTATTTTTAATGATTTTAAAGGTTGTGTTGCACTATGCATTTTTCATACCTTATATTTTCTCATAATTATATCATATGAAATACATAGGATGTTCATGTTGATAAACTCACCTTTTATTCTGACTTAAAGCAGTAATTAATTAGTAGTAAATTAGTATGCCTTAGTTATGATAAATGAAGCTGATAAACACTGCCTATCCTAGTTCTCCAATAGAGTATTTAACTATGGAATTTAGGGGTAGGTTAAATTAAAGCTTCTCATGGGAAATGTAATTCGAAAATCGATTTATATCGATGACTTTTCTCATTTGACCCGTCCTCGTAGGTCGTTAATCTCAAAAAATCGCCAAACATTTACATGGGATTTGACGATTCGTGGATATCTGCAATTATAGCTGAGGAATATCTGCAAATAAGAACACAATAATTTGAGAATACAAAGTTTCTTTTATAATATCTAGGCACCAGTATCATTGAACGATGTCTTTGGACTCCCAATATCCTTAAACTTATAAAAAAATGATATGAGATACATCTTAGACGAATAACATTTTATTTGCAAACATTAAACCAAAGGCACAGATAAAGATCGATATGATATATTTTTTAAAAATTCTTATCCCTCATGAAAGGCTGAAATTTATTTAATTTAGTGGAGAAGTTTGTCGTGGGGTGCGGTCAGCAAAGAACAACATAAATAAACAAAACCATATTTATTTATTTTATGCCGACGTTTCGACCTGAGTTTCAGGTCTTCAT
>NW_027111678.1:113849-116292 GCF_000696795.3 Halyomorpha halys
GCACCTGCGGGGAAAAAAAAAAAAAAAAATTAGTTAAATATGGTTTTGTTTATTTATGTTGTTCTTTGCTGACCGCACCCCCCGACAAACTTCTTCAAGTAAATATATTATATTTAGTCCATTTCACAAATGTGATTAAATGAATGATTTAACACATAATTACATTAATGTGGGAAATCCATATTTACATCCTACTCTTATTTACGGAAATGGGTTTTCAACCAGGAACATATTTTTTTGAATATCCCAAAGTTAATTATCAATTCCTTCCATAATTAATATTTATTAATTTTTTTTTAATAATAAAAATGGGAGATAGGAAATTATTTAATGATTGGAGAAGTTTGTCGGGGGGGAGGGGGAGGGGAGGTGCGGTCGGCAAAGAACAACATAAATATACAAAACCATATTTATTTATTTTATGCCGACGTTTCGACCTGAGTTTCAGGTCTTCATCAGGGGTTGTGGCGTAGAAGGTAGGCTTGCAACTGATAGGGTTCCAACGACGTGATAACAACCATCTACATACACGTCACTACACCAGAAGATTCAACACATCTAGATCTCAACAACAATCACATTCACCACTTCACAGCACAATTCTGCTACTCTACAGACCCCTTCTCATCAAAATCCTTCAACTCAGCCCTCTACTACTCTTCAGGTTTATTCAAGCCTGTCACATCTCATGAAACTCCGACCTCTTCTCTCAGCAATGATTGTTCTGCCCAGACTTCTACATCTTCTACCATATCGGTATCAGTTCTTAATGTTCCCACACCAGTCTTATCTAATTTAACTTTCTCCTCCCTTAAATCATCTTTTCCCAATTTCAAATCACAAATAAATTCTCTTTGTTCACTTCACAAACGTTTGGCACACAGTTCAGAACAACGTATTTTTCTACTTAAATGCAGGTCAAATTCCCTTTTTCCTAAATCTATTAACAATTCTCTTAAACATATTTCTATGTCTAGTCCACTTCATTCTAAACTTTCGTCATATTCTACCAAATTCAAAAAGTCTACTTAATTTAAAGATTAACGAAACCATTCAACAAATTCATTTGCTCCAACACAAAATCTCCTCTCTCTCACATATTTTACGAACCAACATAGGTGAGACCCATTTTGGAGGTCTTTCCACATTAATTACCACAATTTTCAACTCAACCCGCATACACAAAAAACAAAAACTCATTAAGAAGTTCAATAACCTTTATCAAGAATCACTAACCAACAAAATTTATCCCAAAGGTCAAGAAAATTGGGTCCTTAATATCTCATCTACTGATATTCCCTCCAATGTACTCAACATTCTTAGCCTAAGTCCCAAATCTCCATACCCAAATCTACAAAAAAAATTATTCCAGAATTACTCACTGACACATTCAAAATACATTCCAGAATTACACACTTAGAATACATTCACAACGACCCCCTATTTCATCATTCTAATGAGAGTAAAGAGTTATCACGCACTGAAATTTATTTAATTTTTTTATCTCTTTTTTTACCAGGAGGATCTGAAAAACGTTCATCCGTTGAAAACAGAAAAATTGATCGAATCAAGAAGATTTTGAATTTGTTGAGCTGAATACGAGAAGGAATATTTACAGTATATGTTTCGAGACGAATTCTTCCTGAAATCCTTAATGGTCCTTTTTTAATCACAGATCAAATCATCCATCAGTCCCTCACAGTTCCATATGTTGCCGATTTAACCGATTATTTCCCGGTATGTTACTCAAATGAAAAGGATTCTTTCACTTCTTAAGTACCTGTCCCAAATATTGTGAAATTAAAACAAAAGGCAGCGGCAATAACAACAATTAATTACTTTATTAAACAATTATACAAACAGTTGTGGTAAATAACTGTTTCAGATAATTATATATTTTTCAGCATGAATTATGATTCATACACGACAGTAATAAACCTACTTTACTATAATTGAGTCTCATTAGACTGTACGAGTCGTTTCCTCTGAATCACATGTCTCTGGACCTGGGAGATTATTAGGCTCATCCTTATTATTATATTTTTCCTTCTTTCTGGGTAACATTATGAGGGAAAAAAAAAGGCATACGCTAATGCTAAGAATATGCATAGAATATTATATACTAAAAAAATCTATTCCGATGAGCAAACAACACACATTTTACTCCAACATAAAGTAGCAATAAAACTACTTTATTAGGTAATATTATTATTATTTAGTATTATTACCTTTGTTAGTCTGTTGGAAGGAAAGCTTCAAAGAACAAAAAAAATTAAAAACAAATTTGCTCGGATATAAATATTTTCTTGGTAAGGCCAACAATAGAAAACATAAACATAAAATAAAACTAAATAATAAAATAAAATAATGAATATTGCCTATTTGTGTGTTATGATCTACTCTTGAGATTGTGACACGTACATCGACCAACCTACTCGCTATA
>NW_027111678.1:116469-125257 GCF_000696795.3 Halyomorpha halys
TCCCTCTCTCCCTCTCTGTCTCTCTCCCTCTCTGTCTCTGTCTCTCCATTGGCACTAATAAATAAGTTTTTACTTATTTCTGTACTTCTAAATGTTGTAAAAGTTTCTATAACTCCGAGATATGTAAATATTTTCGCTTTAATCGAAGGTATTTTAATTTCACACCATTATGTGATGTCTAATTCGCTTTTTTTTCAAAGTGAATTGTTTAATTCTTTTTCGATTACTAAAGCAGATGGCTTATCAATCGCTACTGTCTTTCTTCCAACACCCTCCGATAGTTTATTGCTCCCTTGAGGAGTGGAGTAAAAAAATACCAATAAGAAAAGAAACTATGCTAGAAGAAGAAGCGGAATAAGAAATAGGAAATGAGAAAGAAAGAGGCGATGATACCAATAGCCAATGTTTATAGTCTAATGAATAATCGAACAGCAGATCTCGACGGAATTAAAAAAAAAAAAGTAAAAAAAAAGAAAGTAGAAGATCTAGGAGCGACACCTCCGGAGCGGTCCCTTAAGGAGCCTCTGTCAGTGCTACCAACTTGACGGCAATAAATATCCCCGGTCTCATTTGCACCCTCCTCATCTGTCCCGATTTATTGTATCTAAGTTGTCCCGCCTGTCACTTATTGGACGGGGTAGAGCACGGAATTTATCGAACCCCATTACACTTTCACATTAGAGGCACTTAATCCTTGAAGACATCAATACTCGGAGAGGGGTCTTCGAAGCTGAGGAAGTCCTTTGAGGGGAAAAAGAAGAGAAGGATATTCAAAGTCTGGGGGTAAAAATAATTTTGTCTTAAATTATCAGCTAATTTTAACGTAATGCGTAATGTTCATACTCAAATCATTTATAGTTTTAAATGTGTTCAAATTTAATATTTAAATCTTGTTTAATAAGATTTTCGTTATAAAAAATTATGTTCAGTTTTAAGTTTTTTTAATCATCATTCAAGGACATTGATACACCTGGTCCCACCTCCTTCTACATAAGCCCATATTAGAACGGTTTGATGTGGCCCATGAGTTATTTTTTTTTTATAGTTTTTGGTTTGCTTTGCGGATTTTCACTCCATATGGATTGCCAACTACCCGATATTTCATTTTTCAGTGGAAGGCTTATTTCTTAGGGAGTCAGAACATTACTTATAGTTCCTGGCTTGTTTGAAAATATATTTATAAAATTGTGGTTTTCAAGTATGTAAAAATTCATAATTTCTATAAATTTTAAATGTGAATAAGATGGTTAGGGGTGTGGTCAGTGAATAAACAAAAATATAACGAAAATGATTTATTCGTGATGTCGTTTCGAACTGAATTTTAGGTCTTCATCCGGGAGTTAAGGCAGAGATTCTGGCTAAACTGAATTTTGTAATTGTCGAGTAATGCCAAAACCTTTACCTTAACTCCCTGATGACGACCTGGAATGTAAGTCGAAACGTCGGCATGAATAAATAATTCTTGTTTATTTGCTGACTAAACCTTCCGACCATCTTTTCCATATATTGATCTACGGTCAACTTTCAACACCTCATAATAAATTTTTAAATTCCCTTACTGAAACATACATTCTAGTACAAGAGCCGGGAGAAAAAAAGGCAGTTATCTCGCCCCAATTTTTGATTACTTTAGTGAAAACTAGGTATAATAACTAGTCAAAATTGATGAGTCTGCCAAGTATAGGTAGTGGGAATAAAAAATGGCGGATGTTTAAAAAACTTAAAAAAATTTTAATTTTTCTTTCGGAGCTCTATTAGCCCTATTGAAATATTAGCCCTAAAAAAGCTATTTACGTCCAATAGTTCTCGAGATATAGCTTTATAAAAAGCAAAATTTCTTAAAGATTAGCAGTTAGTTAATTTATTTTGAGAATTCTATATCTCAGGAACTATGTGACGTACAGATGTCTATTAGCACTCAAATTAAATCTAGTTTAATGGACTATAAAGACGTTTCTGAACTTTACCTTCGTAGGAATAGTAGTTTTCATGATATTTGCTAAAATGAATTGATTTATAAATGTTCGGACTATAAGTTTGATTTATGAAAAACTTCATTTCAGAAACCATTGGACGTACAGATGTCTGCCAGTGCTCAAATTAAAGCTAATTAAATTTACTACAAAATAGTTAATTATATTTATCTTTGTGAGAGTTGTAGTTGTTATGATATTTGACAAAATAAACTCACAAAATGTTAATTTCTAGTTGTTTGTATAAAATGTTGGATTTTTGAAAAAATATATCTTTAGATCCATAGGACGCACATATGTCCTTCAAGACTCAAAATAAAGGAAATTTAACTTACTATAAGTGGTTTATGACACTTATCTTCGTAGGGGAGTAGTTTTTATGATAATCTCATATGAATATGAATTTGTCCGAACAACTAAAAATCAATTTATTTTAGCAAATTTATCATAGCAAATCACTATTACTACTGCGAAGATAAACATCATAAACTACTTTATAGCTGATTAAACTAGCTTTAATTTGAGTGCTAATAGACATCTGTACGTCAAATAATTTTTGAGATATAAATTTTTCAAAATAAATTCATTAATTACTGATCTTTCAGTACGTCCCATACTACATTTTTATGAAATGTTGCTTTTTAAAAAGCTATTTCGCAAAAACTATTAACGTAAATAACACTATTAGGGCTCATATTTTAGCAAATTTACACTTCTTTAATTGACGTTCTCTTAGGTTTTCTTGTGTTGTTCCTACTTTTTAAGATATAGAGCTCCGAATGAAAAATTGGTTTTTTTATCGTTTTGAAACAGCCACCATTTTTTATTTCCCAATCTATATTTGGCAGACTCATCAATTTAGACTATTAAGTATACATAGTTTTCATTACAGTAATCAAAAATTGTGGTGAGATAACTGCCTTTTTTCTCCTCTCGGGCTCTCTTACTATTAGTGATAAAATCCAAGTGCAGAACAAAAAAAAAAAACTTAAATTCGTTAGTCTTTTGTTGTTGTTTATTATTTGTGAAGGTTAACTGATAATTATTGTTTTAAGTCAAAATTTCAGATAACTTAGTTAAAACTATGATGGTTCAATCGCTCCTAAGAAACAAACTACATCGGACAGCCATATTTCTATTTACCATATTTTAGTTCTAACCAGCTATCATTTACATAACTTAATATCAATATTATTGTTTAGAAAAAATAAAAATAAATTTCCAACACTATCCTTTGAAAACCTGTGAAATCAGTTTTAAGGACTTGGATATTACGAAAAACTTCAATTCATATACATTCATACTGATATTTCGATGCATTTATGGCTCTGAGCGCTAAAGTTTATTATAATATATACAGTCATACAACAGGTTTTATTAATAGGTCTAGTTGGTATTAATTATGAAGAAACTAATTATATGAAAACATGTATATGTGTATAACCTTACAGGCGTTACTAGTATAGGGATATTGAGAATCGGGGAAAACGTTTAATATAAAACTCTAGAAAACAATTGCTCGGGACAGTTAGAAAAGACCTGAGTTTATTTCCCGGTCCAGCTGTTTTCTGGAAGTTTCTTTAGAAAAGCGTTCCTCCCCCCTCCTACTTTGGACAATCCTCCGCCTTAGTTTTATCTACTTCTTTCCCTCCTTGTTTGTTATTTTTCCATTGCCCGGAGCCTCTTTTGTTCCGCACCTCTTCTCCTCCTGCCCAACTTCAAAGTGTCCTTTTTATAGAGCTCCGTTAAATTCCTCTTTATTGCCGTTGCTATTTAGCCCGTAGCTGTGCCAACTGTTGTTCTAGACGATGAACCTCTAACTGCAGTTCAAAGCGAAAAATTACTATGTAGCTCTAAGGGTTATCATTTTTTTATCAATCTTCTAAGAGTTTTTTTCAGGATTGCTTGTGACATCATTTTTCTTCTACACCGATATAGTTATGTTTCAATAAAATGTAGTATGTAAATGGTTTTGATTATTATTTTTTTTATTTCTACTAATTTTACAATATATAGTAATTTCCGAGAAATTAAACTACTCCTTAAACTTCTACCGCAGCAAATTTTTAATAATAATTTAGCAAAAGCTCCCAAAAAATATAATAATAAATTTTAAAAATACACTAAATATTTATAATTAAACTACCACATGTTAGTACTCTCTTCCTTTTTTCCATTATCATATATATGTCCATCATCTGTAAAAGAAAAATGAATTATTTAAAATCCTAGCTGTTCGCTATTATCTAGAAAATAAAAATATAATCTCTTCTATTCTAAATGATAACTATTTTTAATAAATCATGATTTCTTTTTTTTAAAATATGAAATAATTCCTCTCGAATCCAATCCTTACAGTCTAAAATCCTTAATGCTCCTTACTCTGTCACAAATCAAATCATCCATCAGAACCTCAATGTCCCCTATGTTGCCGATTTGGCCAGAACCAGATACCAATCCTTCCATAATAAACTTCCCAACCACCCAAACCAACTCGTTTCTAATCTGGCTTCTCCTTCACTAACTAATAATCCTCCTAGACGTCTGAAAAGAAGATGGCCTCAGATCTTCTCCTTTAGAAATGTTTTTGGAGTTCTATCAATGGGTAGATTCTCCACATGTTTTTAGCATGTCATAATATCACTTACAGAAAATTTACTTGATGTGTATATATTTATACAGTTGTAAATATCAATAAATAAGTTATTAAAAAAAAATACGACATGCTCTGTATTTTTTATTTCCTTTTCTGTCCATTTATCAGTGCACTTTACTGTACTTTGGTACCCTTATAATAAATATTACCAAATCAGCAGGTGCTTAACCCCTAACATTCACTACAAGTTCATTTTATTAAACTAACGACTGGCCGATCCGTTTTATTATTCGCTACATTTTTCATATATTTTAAGATGTAAATTGATTCCAAATATTTTATATAATGCTAGAATCTTTGAAGCTAAATTTTTTTTTTAAATTATTTATTTAATGTAATTTACAACTGTACAAAATAATACAATAGGTAAATATGTAGTATGTTTTATATACACTTGAAAATCTTGGGAAGGAACCACCCATTGGTGGTACTTCAAACATTAATTTAAATTAGAAGGTCCCGTGGCCATCTTCTTTTCAGACGCCTCGGAGGATTATCAGGGATTGTTAAGGATGAAAGATTGAGAATTAATGGGTTAGGATGGTTAAGGAGTTTGGAATGAAAAGACTGGAATGAAAGACCAAAATGTTTTGGGTCAAATCTGCAACGAATAGTATGTTAAGGTCTTTGTGAATGAGTTTATGAACTTTAAATTTAAATATAATTAGATTTTTATATCATTGTTCCAAGTATCTATCTAATCCTGAACTGGTTGGGCGTTACCAAGTTCCGGACTGCCTCGTGGTTTATTCCCGGTTGGAGGGATTTGTTATAGTGTAAAGGGGAGAAGCAGCTAGGGTGGGGGTGCGTGAGTTCCTCTCTACACGCAAACTTATCTTGTATGCACTATAATGGGTTTTCAAATTTAAATTTTTAAATGACGTTTCACCACTATAATATTTATCCCAGCACTGTTGACATTTAATTTTATAAAGTACGTTTTGTTAGTCGTAATGTTTCATTTATTACTTATTACATAAATATAAACTAACCTTAATAAAATTGCCAGAGACTGACCAACATTTATTCTACTTGCATCAATTACTTCCAGAGGTCGTGAGGTACCCTTGTATATTGCCTGCTTCACATTAACAAACCTCTATTAATTTAATATAACGTACAAAATTAGTATATAACTTTTCAAATACTTAGTCCAAAGTATCGATGTTTTCTAGAAAAGTGTGTAATAAATAGCCCAGTTGTACGATTCCGTAGCAATATTAGATTTTAGGCTTTTGGTGATGGATTCAATATCGATGTCGTTAATATTTGATAGGACTTATCATTGCGATCCCTACGCATCTGCAGCCATCAGTCCTGCCAATATCGAGTCAATTATTGAAGGACACAACTTAATCGGATTGGCTGAAACCGATTCGTTAGCTGTTTGTTATGTTGGTCAGCCTGCCATTTCTGTTAAGAAGATTAGCCTGCCGGCAGAGGCTGCTAATGATTGTTCAGGAAAAGAAATGAAAAAAAATATGTCAAAGTAAAAACTGGATGCGCAAAATTCAAATTTTTTTATTATTTACTTTATTGAAATTTACAACTGTATATTACATAATATATTTAGTAAATATGGTCTTAGTTAAAATGGATTGTTACAGGCGTGTAGAGCAACTAGCCATTGGTAGCACTCTATTGACATTTTACATTAGCTAGTCTCGTGGCCATCTTATTTTCAGGTGCCTCGGAGGATTGTCAGGGATGGAAGAGAATGCAAGCTTAGAAACTAGTGTTTTTGGGTGCTAAGGGAGTTTATAATGGAAGGAGTGATATCTGGTCCAGCCTAGATCGTTTACATAGTAAGTAACATGGTGATAACATAGTGTAACATTATAACATAGCGTAACCATTAAGATCCGTAACCATTATAACCGTAAACGTTATATCATAGTGTAACATTTAGGTCTTTATGTATGATTTTATTTGTAATAAAGTAAGGAGCATTGAGGATTTTACGAAGGATTTTGCATTGTAAGGATTGAATACGAGAGGAATTACAAGGTTTAGTGAAGCCCCAAAGCTCAACTCCATATGTCTAGATTAACCTTATTATAGGCATGTAGATCAGTCTTTTGTAATGTGTTGGAAGTTTAGAACGTTTCTCCAGTAAGTGCTGTAATAATCGACGTGCAGTTTCCTGTCTTTTCAGTCTGGTGTGAGGATTCCAGGTTAATCGCTTGTCCAAATGTAGTCCAAGATAGGGGATCTGTTCGACAGGGTAAGAGTAACATCATTAAATGAAAATGTAGGGCAGTCAGTAGGTTTACGACGAAGGGTAAAGGTGATTTGATGGGATTTGTTGGAATTTATCTTAATTCGCTAATTACGACACCAGGGCTGTGATATGGGTCAAATATTTAAATCAATTATTGGAGAAGTTTGTGGGGGGGGGGGTGCGGTCAGCAAAGAACAACATAAATAAACAAAACCATATTTATTTATTTTATGCCGACGTTTCGACTTGAGTTTCAGGTCATCATCAGGGCAATAGAGAATAGAAAAAGAGATAACAACAACATTTAGAGAAATATAAATATATATGTGACATATATATTTATATTTTTAGTATAGGTATATAAGTTAATACTCACACTGTAATTCAGATATAAGCCACTCACTATTTTTCATTGTCTGTCATAGTGTTCAATTTGTAGATTCAATTTATTTATTTATTTTTTCAGT
Source organism: Halyomorpha halys (assembly GCF_000696795.3). Taxonomy (NCBI): domain Eukaryota; kingdom Metazoa; phylum Arthropoda; class Insecta; order Hemiptera; family Pentatomidae; genus Halyomorpha; species Halyomorpha halys. The sequence continues at coordinate 123,787 of NW_027111678.1, forward strand.
TTTCTTGCATATCATATATTATACATATCTTCTTACCTACATGATATTATATTTCACTTGTCACTGTTTTCAATCTACTACCATACCATTCTAAGATTATCAATCAATTAAAATTTTGTACTATTCAATTATCAGTTATCAATTTTTTATCATTTATGATTTAATTCAAGATTTTGTATAATTCTAAATTTGTTTGTATACTATTCCTTTTCAATTGTATGAATCTCTAAATGTTGTTGTTATCTCTTTTTTTCTATAGCCCTGATGATGAGCTGAAACTCAAGTCGAAACGTCGGCATAAAATAAATAAATATGGTTTTGTTTATTTACGTTGTTCTTTGCTGACCGCACCCCCCGACGAACTTCTCCAATCATTAATCTATCTACACCTCATTTTAAATCAATTATATCATTTATTTTATTTTATTAAGATTAGCTTTTTTAATTCATGGCTACCCTTGAACTATATGCAAAATTAATGTATACTCCAATATGAAACCATTAAATGATTTTTCGCTATTAGAATTGCCAAAAGGAAAATTAAAACAAAAAAATTAATTTATGTATGATTTAACTTCTTGATGGGGACTGGTTTGTTTATCAATTATAATAAAAAAAATATCCAAATGGACTCAACATGTTTATTCCCTTATCACTCCAACGTTTTGGCCAATTTGCTATTTGTCCACAGCTTCAGTGATTAGCTGTGAGAGAACAGAAATCACCATCCACTCGGTCAGTCTGCCCTTCAAACCATTGATTTGCCCAAAGGGTCCACTGCATTGATGAGAGAGAGCAAGGATTAATTTATTCTATTTTAGAGACATTTTAATTTTGTTTAAACATTTCGTCATTCTCTGTCGGTGATAAGGGAGGACTATACTAAGGAATTTTTTCCCAGGTTGAATCAAAAGCTTGAATTATTATTAGACCTGGCTATACATCTAGGGATTTGATCAGACAGTTTTCCAAATTTGAATTCAGTCTTTTGATAACCAAGAGACAAATATGCTTGCTCAGATAGTCCGAGAGCCAATGGAAAAAAATCGATACTATTTAATGAAAAATTCTATAGCACTTTTTTGATTCATTGCATCAGCAATGAGAGCCTGCCAAACAGATCATACCTGTAAAAAATTCAGCTGTTTCGGAACTAATAATTACAGCTAAATAATTTTTTATTCGAAGCTTCTGATCTTAAAAACTACCTACAACAATAAAAAATCTTATAGACCATCATTTAAAATAGGGCATGTTTGTTAAAAAAAATATGAGCACCAAAGAAGATGTTTACATTCAATAGTTCTAATTTTTTAGAAAGCAACACTTAATAAAAATGAACTGAAAAATCGTTAGTGAATTTATTCTGAACAATCTATATCTCAGGTACTACGTGACGAATAGATGTCTATTAATAAAGTACCAGGTCATTCAAAAAGTCCTGTCGTTTTTTTGGGGGAAATTATAAATA
>NW_027111678.1:126437-133651 GCF_000696795.3 Halyomorpha halys
GAAAAACGACAGGACTTTTTGAATGCCCTGGTAGTTTACGACGCTTCTCTCCAAAGGAGTTTTGATGATATTTGCCAAAATAAATTCACAAGTTGTCGATTTCGAGCTGTTCGGACAAAACATTTAGTTTATGAAAAACTATATCTCGGAAACCATTAAATTTATAAATATTTGTAGATGGTCAGGGTTGCGGTAAAAAAGAAGAACAAATAGTTTGAAACTGTCCGACGTTTCGCCCACTTTGCAGGGCTGTTCAAAGCGAAAGGTTGAAACAACCTTTTTAAAAAGCTTTATCTCGAAAAATATTTAATGTAAATAACTCTATTAGAGCTCATATTTTAGAAAATTTACTCTTCTTTAAATGATGTTCTTTTAGGTTTTCTTGTGTTGTACCTACGTTTTAAGATATAGAGCTTCGAATGAAAAATTAGATTTTTTTATCGCTTTGAAACAGCCACCATTTTTTATTCCCCAACCTATATTTGGCAGATTCGTCAATTTTAACTATTAATTATACATAGTTTTCATTAATGTAATCAAAAATTGGGGTGAGATAACTGCCTTTTTTTCTTCCCGGCTCTTGTACTATTTGGACAAGCAGAATAGTCAAGAAAATATCCTCGGCAAGCTGTCGAACAAAATAGCGAATATTAATGCCTAAATAGCAGTTCGATATTTGTCTACTAGAAGGCTTAATATGCCTAAACTCTCTATATGGATTCCTGCACCCGTTGGAAAAATCAAAACCTATCTATTCATATCCAGCAATAAAACAAAGCAGATAATCTTAGTGAGTTTTTTATATTCCTACTAATATCTCTAATTAATATATATCTTCTGAATTATAATAAGCATGATCTTAGGATATCCGCTAAAGACGAAACCTACCTTTAGACCAGTGTCGGATTGAGGCATCCCTGTTATAAAAGTCAAAGAATAAAACTTTTTGATGGAGCACTCCCACCTCGGAGTAGCATTATCATATCTATCTCGTAAAGATTAGGGGCGAGAACCAGAATATTTACATTCTGTCTCCGAGTGGGAATTAAAAACGAACATACCAACGGCTTCCTTTTGTTTTCTTTTATCATTTTATTTTTGTCTTCATTTTCGTCGGAAAACACAAGAAAGGTTTATGTTCCGGCTGGTCCAGATAAGATCTTGATACTGGAGATGTATAATATGAGTGTACGCCACCACTTAATAATAATTCAACGGCTTACAATGCTACCATGAAATTTCGTTTTTTTATTTATTTTTTTTATATAAATATACTAAACACTAATATTAAACTTTATATCATCATCTTTTTTAAAGGAAAATGTTTAGGTATTTTGAACTGTCCAAATTATGTATATCATTATTAATAAATTATTACATCATTAATTATCCTTAAAAAAAAATATTTTTAGAGCATATTTGTACTTACTCATCATACCCATTATACTGGCGTGCAAGAAAGATTTAACAATAACAGTTATGCAAAGAAAGAATCGATGTAACAACGTTAAATTAAACTAAAAACATTGTTTAAATAAAATTGTATATATTATAGATATCATGAGTATTACGGACATTAACAGATTTTTGAAACAAAATGGTCCGGATGAGGAGTCATGAAGTATACAAATTAGCAGAAAAACTATTTATAACCAAATACTCCACATCATGACGTTAATGTCCTATTGGTCTCATACCTACTTACACTCCGATTCACCACATTTCACAAGTTCTGTGGCAATGGCCAGATTCTCCAGGCAAGCGTCTGTGGCTTGGCCTTACTCATCCTCCACTGGCTTTTAATACCACTGCCACAGTTAAGAGAGAAGCTTCGGGATCTTACAGAGTAATACTTTTTCCTTCACAAGTGGAAGGCTAAGCTCGGTTCTAAGTTCCAAAGGTAAGTATTGTAAATAGGGTTCATTGTGTTTAAGATATTATTTTATCTCGTGTATAATATTTTTGTTGAAATGAAATGAAAAAATAACTTTATTCTGGGACATATGTCCCCTAAGAATAATTACATGGTTCATATAGCGAGATTTTTATCTGACGAGCGTTTACAAATTTTCAGATAGTAGAATGAAATTACATTGTTTTTTTACTGTTTTTTTTCTCAAATGTATCATTAAAATTATCCATTCTGGTTTAATAACAGGGATATGAATACCACAAACACACGAAAGAACTGAGCTGTCACAACAACAAAAATGGCGGCGATCTCAACTGCTCTATTGTGTGACGTCATTCTCCATTTAACAGACCAAGTAACTGACTCTCAGCCATGTTAAATGTTATTTCGTTTTACCACGGCCAAAGAAGGTAATTTTTTTCGATTTAACATGGGTTTTTCCATTTAACACGCTTTAACATGTTAAACCAAAGATCATGAATACCCCAATAAATGTGTTAAATATTTTATAAATAATGAAGTAATGTACGACAATGATTCTTTTCCTCACAAGCTAGAAGATCAACAAGACACTCAGTGCCCAAATTGACTTAATTTAAGCATGTTGCAATAAATTATTTTAATCAAAACTTAGAAGTAAAGAATAAAATGATTTAATATTTAAAATATTAAAATGCATTTAATATTTAATCTGACTTTAAATAGGGTTGATCACAATCATATACTTATAAAATTTAACATGGCAAAACATTTTACATTTAACATAAATTAATAAATACCCGTAGTGCACTAATAGTATTCTTAATCCTACTGTCATAAAAAGGGAGAAATTACACTAGAAGTGTGAACAGGACAAAACATCATTATCCACTGATTTGCTACATAAAAATCTTCAAATATCACCTTCTTTTATATTTACTAAGGTAGCTTATAGTTAATCTAATATCCCTATGTTTAAAATTTTAAGCAAGGAGTGAATTGATGACATCCTAATAGAGCGAATAAACAAATACTTTTATTTGTGATTGGATAAAATAATTTTTATTTCTAACTGGATTCTTCCATAAATTATTTTAAACTATAGAAATAGGTTCGTTTCCCTGCCCGGCCTTTGGCATTCGATGAGTATCGGTTTTTGCAAATATATGAGTGAATCTTGCGTGTACAAGGGGAGTATTCCTAGTTTGTATTATAAAAATAAAAAATAACCAACTGATCTACATGTAAATGTATGCTCACGGTATACACGGCGATGTAGGCACATATACTGCCCTCTTGTCGAATAACTAAAAATTCCAAGATAAGGCTATAACGCGAGGTGTAACATTGCCTCAGGCTGTGGGCTGAGGAATGCGAACTCGTTTCGATTAAAAACTCGATTTATGGTTGAACTTCGATGTGTTAACATCGATGTTTTGATTTATCTGTCTTGTCATTCACTTCTATTGCCCGCTTTTCTTCTGTTATTTGAATTCGAATATTGAATAAGTCGCTTAAATCAGGTGATCGTTCGCGTGGGACACACTAACATTCTATTTCCTCTTGTACCATTCTCTTTTTGCTTCTTTTTCTTCAGTTGCTAATATTTTATTAGCCTTTTGAATCTTAAGCGTTTTCTTTTTCTTTTTAAGGAGTGTTTTCGGCAAATATGTACATGAAATGCCAACGTTAAATTTAAAAAGAAAATTATCACAGCTCAGAGTAAGGGTCACTATCTGGAAATGTATTAATGATACATGATACATCAGAAAAAAATTTATTCGACTAAAATTAATAAATAAATATAATACAAAAGTAAAAAAAAAAGGTTGTTTAGTATTTCTTCACAAATATGTATATTTGTTTTGTTTAATCTAGATAAATGCTTGAAAATATTATCCAAATTAACTGTAATTTAATGGTATCAATGTTATAAATTGAGTGGAATGCGAACGAATGAATTTAAAAATAAATGAAGCATAGTTAAATATGGTCTTAAAATGATTTAAAAGACAAATCATTACATGTGGATAAGCCAACGGGTTGTAAAATAGGTTTAATTGAATTAATTTTGATTTTTGATTCAAATAATTACATGTAATAATAAATAGTATTACAGGTTACTGCGTTTATTTTGATTGAACATGAATTTCGATAGAACCCTTCTCTTCTATTATGCTGGTTCCTCTCTTCTCTGTCTTCTCCCTCATTCTGCCTTCCGTCCCTCTGCCTGAGTGTAGTGAAACTACTCACTCACGATTAATTGAGGATCTCAGCAAGAAAATGATGTGGCTCTTCTGTTCTGTTCTAAAAGCCAAAATGGCTACCTGGCAAACCTACTGCTTCAAATAGCTGCTACTAGATGGCAGTATCTTGAATTCTTATTCAAACGTGTGGTGGACACATTCTTCAAACAATTTTTTTTTTTCAATAAAAAAAATGTATTTGATAAGTGTTTTTAGTCGAGTCTAAACAGCTAAATCTCGCAAAACGATCTGTGTCACTATGTTGATACGTAAACTCACCGAAAAAGCCACTTTATAAAATCTATTTTTAATAATTTTACTACTTTTTCGAAAACCTCTATAACGATTGATCAAACTCGGCTTGTGAATGACAGCCTATTAATGTCATTTATGTTTTATCCTCATTGAAAAAGTCTGACAGCGTAAATAACAAATCTCCTAAAATTCCTGTTTTTTTTTTTCATTATTTGAAATAATTAACTATTTCACTTTTATCTAGTACAAAACAACAGATATATTTAAACTATGAGTGGATTCGATAATAAACTTAAGGAGATAAGAGAAAATTTTTTTTGTCAATTTCAGAACAAAAAGAATTGTAATATAGGCGTGTTATATACCGTTTGCAAGCCTACGATATTATCAGATATAATATTTACCTTAGAAAGACAAAGAATTCCTCTTGTGTCCAATCCTTACAATCCAAAATCCTTCTTTAAGTTATCACAGCTTCCTACATTGTCTCAATTAAAATAAACCATAAAGACCTTAATGATTCATACGTAACCGTTCTAGTCCAAACCAAATATCAATCCTTCTATTATATACTCCCTAACCACCCACCAAATCCACAAGTTTCTAACCTTGCTTCCTCTTCTAATCCTGACAATCCTCCGAGGTGCCTGAAAATAAGATGAGCACGAGACCTTCTAATGTAGAAATATTATTAGAGAAATACCAATGGGTAGTTTCTCTACATGCCTGTATTATATCATTCTGATCATAAATCAAATCACCAAATATACTAGACGTATACAATTATAAATTTCATTAAATAAAAAAAATTAAAAAAATAGGCCAGGAGACCATCTAAAACCGTATATATGAAATATTATATATTTTTTTCCGGTTCTTCTAAAACAAAAAAACAAAGAACCTGAATTAATAAAGTGCATAACGTAAGAAAACATAAGTCAAATTGAATACAACCTTTTTCTGCCATTGGTACTTGAAGGTGTCAACCATTGGGGATGTAGCGATCTTTGTGGAAAATATTATTTTGAACTCTCGGGGCATCATATATCCATCGTAATTAGCTCTGAGATTATTCATAATTTTTTGAGCTTTTGGATCTGTTGATTTGTGTTTTAATTTATTAAATAATTTAATATTATATATAACATATTATTATTAGTTTTTTTTATGATCTACTACAGCGACTATTGTGTCTTTGTTTTGATTTTATATTGCTATCTAATGATAAAATCGTTTGATTTGTTTATCGGATCGAACATGGGTAGAGGAATACTGGAGAGGGGAGGTCTGAGTGACTGAAATATGGAAATAAAACGGTCAATTAAATGGGGAAAAAATGGTTAAATAGAAAAAAAAAATTAAAATATTTACATTTGGTGTGTAGAAGAGTATTGATTCTAAAAGGAAAAGGTAAAAAAAAAAATGGTGTCGTGTAAGTATATGTAGTGTATATATGTCCGATCATGGATTGATTGGTAAGCTGTGTACTATAGCCAACGTATTTGGGCAGCATAGCTAAATAAAGCTAAATTTCTTTCGCCTTCTTCACTATGAGAAGTAAAAGTCGGGTGCCAGTTGACCCAGGGTGATTATAAAATCCCCCCCCCCAAAAAAAAGTGTTATTTACAATGAAATATACATGTTTTTAGGAGAGTCAATAAAGGGCATTGATAAGGTTTTGGTTGTGGTGAACGATTATTGTCCTTATAGTACACCAGCCCATAAGGAGAAAAAAGTCAGTTATTTCACCCCAATTTTTTATTACTTTAATGACTTTTAATTTTATGCCTTTTTTTTTCTTCCAGGCTCTTGTACTATTGTGGTATGCATGGTAGCCAGTATCTTCAGAATCATAAAAATAATTTACAAGGAAATTGAAAGAAAGTATTTTATTATAGTCTCTTTGGCATTAAGCGCTTGTTTGCCGCATTCTATGGTCGATTAGCACAATAATCGATAATAATACTGGGTAAAGAAAGGCCGCCAAGACAGATAGGAGTTATCTGATCCACGAAACCGGCCCAAGCCAAAGAGACGGAAGAGCTAAGTAATTAAGCCAACAGCTGGATTAACCTACAGACAGTTGGAGTGGAGTAAGGGAGGGGAGGGGGGAGAGTTAAAAACGTTCTACCCATTAGTTGATGGAGTGCCTTTGTGGATTTGTGGACTGCCACTCCAATCAAATTATGACCAAGAGAACCTTTTAATATCGTCCGCTCTTGGTAGGGTTAGCTTCGATTGGGCTGTCATCTTTGCATTCCTCCTCTGAACGTCATTATAGCACCCCGGGGGGGGGGGGGGAGGACCCACAGCCAATCGTATCAGTAGGTACAACCATAAAATAAATGTAAATATAGTACCATTTCTGTATATTTAGCGGCATTTTCCGCTCTTATAATGAAGGAACTTCGTATTTTATATGATATAAGAGGAATACTAAAAAGAACTTGTAAAAATTTGATTCTATAAATTTTACTAATTTTTTTTTAATTTATTTTTTCGATTTTTTAAATTTATAAATTCCTTACCTCAGATCGGCATGGTTCGCCTCAAAAAGTTATTGTATCACTTGGTGTTTCGTGTAACCTACGGTAACCGAAAGTATGAATTCGATTGGAGGGGGGGCTCCTATAACAAAGGCACTACCAGCGCCCCATGTGGCCAACAACAAAAACTCACCTCCTCCAGCGTTGTCGATGGGAAGAAAACTGGGCTTCACAGAGCATCTTGTTTTTTGGCAACAGAAGTTCTCTTCTTTTTCACTATCATCTTTAGAGAGACTCTGAACTGCCCTCGGGAGCAGAGGAGGGAGATAGAGGGGG
>NW_027111678.1:133926-140429 GCF_000696795.3 Halyomorpha halys
AGAGAGAGAGAGAGAGAGAGAGAGAGAGAGAGAGAGAGAGAGAGAGAGAGAGAGAGAGAACGAAATTAAAGAAATCAAGAAATAAGGAGGGAGTAACCGGATAATGGAGTCCGCCCAATTCAGCATAACTAACATCCATCATCATCATCAACCACATCATTAAATCAATAGTATTCCATAGCCCAGTTAATCCAAATTCATTAACACATCTAATAACAAATATTTTATTTCTGCCACCCCCTCCTACCTGTTCCTTAGACAATAGATTTTATTTTCAGTTAACCATGTTTTATTTTAATTATATACAGTCCACTACATCCCACCACCAAATCACAAGTGAATGTGCGTCTAGCCTTCAGCGGAAGGCGTAATTCAAAAACCTGGTTTATTTATTTTAACAGTTGACAATTTATAGTCTTATTTAAAGACATATCACTCACTTATTGATCACGTTATTTCGAAAAAAAACTAAATTGCTATAAAAATTGAATTTATTATTGGTGGTTCTTCTTATGTGGTATATGTGCTACAAGATAAGAGGAAAATTAAGCCGAAAAAAATAACATAGCCACTTGTAAAATATGCTAAACATTTTCTTAACTAAATGCAAGTCCTATAGTATTCATCACATCTACTGCGAGGAGAATCCGATCCAATCTGATCTTGAACAATCTTGTAAGTCAAGTTCATTCAGAAAATAAGAAGAACATATTTTTTTTAAACTGATGGTCGGTCAAAAAAGTTACAAAACTAGCCAAAAAATTAGCCCCAGTTCTCTGGTATCTAGGCTGAGCCCAGAAGGTAGAATGGAGTCATAGAGATTACGAAAGTCCTTATACTTTCTGGATGTAGCCCAGATGAAGCCCTGTAATGTGAGGCGAAACATACAGCCGTCGGTTACTAAAAAATAATTTTGTTTGTATCTTTGTATCTCTCAGGACCATCATCCTACAATAATTTACAGTCAACTAATAATGTTCCACTTTATTAATGTTTTTTTTTTTTTTTTTGTGAAAATCAAAGGACACTATTTTTGGTTCGTGAAATGGTCCTGACAGGATGAAAAAATATCCTCGGATGGAACATGAGATAGTGGATGCCGAAGCTACCCGACACTTGGAGAACAAGAGGTAAGAGGACACCTAAGTATGATATAAGAGGGCGAAGAGAGAACATTACTCAATCCCTACCCCCCTCCTCCCCCCGCGACATTACTCATAACTTCCACAAAGTGCATCTTACTCAAGGCCCTCAAGTCATTTATAAAGCCCCCCCTGATCTACGGCTCCGGTCGAGCACGCCTCCCGGAGGAATTTATTCCTTCCCAGTTCTGGAAATTATTCGAGCGGTTCGGAATTAATTTTTAAATGAAAAAGAAAAAGTCCTTGCGATGTCATGGTATGATTCTGCTTCAACCATTTAATAAACGTCTCAGGATACGAGAATACGATATATGTATTACAAAATTATAATGAGGTCGTTATCTATTTTTATAAATATAAATGTTTATAACTCAATATAAACAATAATATATTAAAATTATTCAAGATTACAATTAAGTTAAAAGATCTTTGTGTAAAATGTTTTAGAGTTGGCATTTAAGATAATTACAATAACAGGAAGATGGTCTGGTTGCAGTAAAAAAAGCAAAAAAACTCAAATAGTCGTCATGCTATTTATTTATGACCCAACATTCCGTCCCACGTTGCAGGGCTAAAAAAATGATACAAACAATTAAATGAAGAAAAAATAAATGAAATATGTCAATTTAGATTTTTTTTTTTAAATTACTTTTTATCTATTGATAGATATTACAATCTGGCACACAGTTGTGGGCAATAGGTAATAGTGATGAATGATCTCATACATACTAAAAGACAATAAAATAAATAAATGAATAAAAAAAAATAATCATATAAAATAAATTTTAAAAAAATATCTTAAAATATATACAAACAAAAGAATAAACAAAATGAACATAATCAAACTATCTGTATGAAAAATAAATAAATAAAATAATATAGTCTCTGTCACATTTACACTCTTATATACAATATTTACACAATCTACCTGAGGATCCCTGAGCCCACTCTATCCCCCACGTGTGAGGGGTAGAGCAGAGCTCAAGAGATCTCAGCGCATCCCTCTCGCCGCTTCCAGTAGTGAGTCGGTGGAGGCTGAATTTAGAATTTAAAAAAAATCCCTAGTTTCTAACATTGTATTCTCTTCCATCCCTGACAATCCTCCGAGGCGCCTGACAATTAGGTGGCCACGAAACCAGCTAATGTAAAATGTCATTAGAGTGCTACCAATGGGTTGTTGCTCTACACGCCTTTAACACTCCATTTTAACTAAGATCATATTTACTAAATGTATTACATAATATACAATAATAAATTTCAATAATGATCATAATAAACATAAAAGTAATTTAAAAAAAAACTTGTACAATGTAGCTTAAAATTCTAAAAAATAACAAAAGGTTTTAGACAATTAATGAAAACGAAAATAACAACAGATAAAATAAGTTTATAAAAATACAGGCATATTAGAGATGGAAAAAGGGAATACAAGTAAAATCAAACATAAAGAAAGATAATGAACAAATTAGGAAGAGTACTTGTTAGATGGTAAGTGGTCAAGAAATGAGGTGACAGTTGTGAGAGTAACCGTTTGACGGTTAAAATACGTTACTTTTAAAAATATTGTCAAAGTAAAGACTTAAAACAAATTAAAGAAATATTTTAAAAATAAACTTGAAATGATAATATAATTATAAAAAAATATCAAACAATATAAAAACAGAGAAATGAAATTAAAATACTAGAAACTATAAAAATAATATGGGGAAGAAAATAAAATTAATTATTGTCAATATAAATTATTCTGTATTTTTTTTCGTATCGTATGGTTTTTTTTATTATGTATATTGTCATTTACAGTTAATATTCTAATTAAGAAATTAGAAAATTATGAAAAAAATATAGATATATTTTAAGGCAAGCAGACTTTATAAAAAAAAAAAAAAAACGCATACCTAACAATATGAGTATATGTATTTGAAAAGATAATTAAAAAGTATGGTTATACGTATCATAGAATATATACTAATTAATAATGCAAATACAGACTAATGAAAATAGATATGTTGGCAATTATCTTATGTACAAAAATCTCTTTAAACAAATTCCGCACATATATTTCAACATATCCACTGATCACTTAGTTGATTTTCAGGTAAAATTTAAACATTTAATATCCTAATATTTCCGTCTTCATACATGAGAAAGAATAAAAACTGTTCCTTCTATTAAATCCTTCTTTCTACTGTACGAGAAGAGGTCAGAAAGAAATGTTGCCGAAGAAAATATTAGTACTAAAAGGAACGAACGTAGAGCTCATCTCAAAGGATCCCAACTTTCCTAGCTCCAGCCCTTTCATAAGGTCTCTATTATACTCTCGTTCTGATCCGATAGATCTCAAGGGAAAACTTAAAAGATTTTCCTTAGATAGCGGTACCGCCCTTTGGGGATTATCCGGTATTTAAGCTGACCCTTCCACTCGGAAACAAAAAATGAAAAAAAGAAAATAATACAAAAAGGATCTGAAAAGAGAAAAAAAAGTCACAAGGGTAGGAATCGATCCCTCAGAAGTCGAGTCTACTAACGACGAATTAATAGGGAAGGGTTGTTACCAGGGCTAAAGCGGGGATTACCCAGCATTCCCTTTATATTAAGCTCTCTTTCTCATCTCCTTTTCGGTTTTTATTTCTTTTACAGGACTAGAACATTAAGGAATAATTCAATAATTTGTTATTCCAGTGCCATTAACATAATTATCTCGCCCGCTTTAGTCTTTTAATAGCTCGTCTTCTTTTTTGTGAATTTTAAAAGAAGATAATACGCTTCTCCTTTATTAAACTTCTTTTTTTTTTCTTTTAAAATCTTCTAGAGCAAATTGCCTGCTCCAGTTATGGTAGACTGGCAGGTATGTCTTACTTAATGAAGAGATTGCGCTTAGTCCGTTTAATGATATTTATCTTGAGATTACATCAAGAATGTATTTAAACAGGAAAGAAAATTGTCTAATTACAATTATCTAGGAATGAAGCGCTAAAGCACTGTCTATCTTACGTAAAAGGGTACCGGCAAAGCGGGTTACTTCAGTCCTTTAAGGGATTCAGTTGGTCCAATGACGAAACGATTCCTGTAGCTGAGGCTCTTTCGCTTGTTTGTGTACCACACAACACGTAATACGTAGAACACGTATGTATGGCGATTGGTTGGTGCGAAGTTCATAGTAAAAGCTTAATGCTGTTATTATGATTTAAAAAGGATTCAAACAACTTTTTACAACAAAAAAAAAATCCAAAACGGCCAATGCCTTGTCCAACTATACAAAATAATATCATTTGATTTTGAAAATATCAAAATATTACATCAGTCAAATTTTGTACTGAACAGAAGATATTGGAATCAATTTATATTGAAAAAAGACAACGCAAAGTGCTCAAATGAAGACAAGGACATCCCAAATACCAAAACATTACTCACCTATAATTGCAAATAGCAAAATTCATGTTGCTAAGTAGGATTACTTAGTAGTATATAATATTCTTCCATAAGTGAATTAAATTATAAAATTGTATTGCTAAATTTTAATTGTTTTTTTAAAATGCAAATATACCATTGATCCCCAAAGTGGATGGCACCGCTCCCTGTTGGGCCCTGCAGAATTCGGAGGGGGGGGATTGTAATGGCCACAGGTGCATTTGGGGGGGGAGGCGATGATATAATATAATATAAGTATAAAAAAAAGAAGAAATGATTTAGAAATAATTTTCTTTGAAAAACGTGCTTGACATTGGTTCGGTTCCCGCATACTCCCCCACTTGCATTGAGGTATGTGCAATAGCGCACTTCTACTCTTCAAAAGTTCTTAAATGCATTTCCTTCATCATATTTAGTAGAACTTGGGTTCAGTGCGATAACAAATTTATTTTCCGAAAAAAAAAAAAAAGAAACCAATTGAATATAGTCAATCGTGGAGATTTAAGATCACTTCTGACGAAAATAGTGCCAATGATTACTAAATTGGTAGCAGCACAAAAGATTCATCCTTCTCATTAAGATAAATTCGAATTTTATTTTTTATTTATTTTATTAACTTCTTTTGTATTACATTCTATTCTGAGTTCAATACATAGTTTCATAATTTACACATGTTCGATGTTTCTAATTTACACCTTTCTTTACTACATTTTAGAAAAAAAGGTAGTAGCATTAATAAATATACATTTCCTATTAAATGTTTTATAAAATAATTATTCAGTGGGGCACTAAGTAATATTTTTTTTTTCTGGAAGGGGGTGATAGGAAAAAAAAGTTTAGGAACCACATAGACATTAAATCCATATTTTAATAAATTACTTTCTTTAAGTGGAGAAAAAAAAACTTAAAAATATGACTTTTTATTTTAAATTTTCATAAACCCAAAATAAATATGCGTCTTTTCATCCAAACTTCTTAACCATCCTAACACATTAATTCTTAATCTTTTATCCTTAACAATCCCTGATAATCCTCCGAGGCGTCTGAAAAGAAGATGGCCACTAACCAATGGGTGGTTCTTCCCAAGATTTTCAAGTGTATATGAAACATACTACATATTTACCTATTGTATTATTTTGTACAGTTGTAAATTACATTAAATAAATAATTAAAAAAAGTTCATAAAAAATATATAAATAAATTATAGCATACATATATATTGTGCAATACCGGTTCTTTTAAATAATTTGTTTTTAATTTTTTAAACAGATATTCATCTGGTTCTTGACACTGATAATTAATTATTTAAGTTAACAAAAAAAATGATCATGAGATTGCTTAAGGTAACTAACCTGAATAATAATTTTAAATAAAAACACTCTACAAACTGCATTTAAACTTATTTTCTTACATTGCTCTTTTTTAAAATATTAAAGTAGGTGTGTTAGTGAAGTGGGTTATTTGAAATATTTGTTACAATATTTACTAGGAATATTTGTATATTACAAATAAATATAACACTTATTTAACACTGCCACCGAAAGTATGGCCACAAGGGCAGACTTACGTAAACGACCTCTGTCTACACAATAATTTGACAACTATACTACACAACTGACTCAAACAAGCTGATGAGCCAAGTCATCAGAAGACATATAGACTTCATGGAATTGCTTTGGAGTTCCATGAAAGCGTTTTTTATATACGGAAATAATGGAATAGGTTAAAAAATGGTGAATACAAATTTTATTCTTTTTTTATACTTGAAAAATGGCAACACATAAATAAATGTCAAAAAGCTTGAGATGGCCTTAAATAAAAAGCTTGAGTGACTTAAATAAAAAATACCCTATTTGAAATAATTGTTTGGTAGTTAACATATGCTGTGTGGTGGGATTTTGTTTTTCTCTGAAACTGGTTGTTGTTGTTGTTGTTGTCTGGGGCTTAAGGGCG
>NW_027111678.1:141799-150618 GCF_000696795.3 Halyomorpha halys
CTGTCTGAGCCCCAAGAGATGCCGCTAAGAAACCGTAATATATTTAATTTTTTTATTGCATTGAATTTTAATGTTGAGATGTGGGTTTCCCAATTTAGTTTTCGGTCAAATATCATCCCCAGGAATCTGTGGTTATTTGTGTAGGGTATCAAAAAACCGCCTAAATATAGTCTCTGAAACTGGTAATCACTTTAAAAACAAGAATATAGTGGTGAGTTTTTGAGGTATTTAACCAGGGTTATATTATGTGATATTAGATGGTGATAGGGCACACCAATGGCATGTGTTACCAAAATTAAAGACCTAAATCTAAGCGTAATTTATTAAGCAAGACAACTTACTATATTTTAGTTATATTACCAAACCTCTACGCTTTAGAACGTTCCGATGTAGCCTGATGTAGTCCTTTTAATCAGGTTAAAGTTATAAATTTATAAAAGCAAACTCGCCCAGCGCCCCTAACGTGCCATCTACAAAACTAACAAAATTCTATGCTGCAGAAGATCGTCCGAACTACAACATGCAAAACGAGAAACCACTGGCTCTTCACAAACTACTCGATGTTCTAACGGTAATTATACGAGTAGAGTTAGGTCTTTAAGTTGGTTAACACATATCATTGGTGTACCCTATCGCCATATAATATCACATAATATAACCCTGGTTAAATACCTCAAAAATTCACCACCATATTATTGTTTTAAAGTGAAACCTTATACTGAATACCTTATATGAAACCTGATAATAAACAGGATATGTTAACTACTAAACTATTATTTCAAATAGAGGATTCGAAAAAAAAAATTCAGTTTAAACTGAATTCGAGGTTATAATTTTTTTTATTTAGAGCTATCTCAAGCCGTACTCCGTTCCACATATTTTCCTGACCCCTGGAAATTATCTATAGTTAAAATGATCCCCAAACCACAAAAGCGTCCAGAATACCCGTCATCCTATCGCCCTATCTCTCAATTACCGATCATGGGCAAAATCCTTGAAAAACTCATTTTTAAACGCATATACCCCATCTTGGATCCCAATTATATAATCCCAGATCACCAGTTTGGATTCCGAACATCCCACTCTACAATTAGCAATGTTATCGTGTGGCGGACGCAGTCTCGTCTTTTTTGGAGCGCGGAATGTACTGCGCAGGAGTTCTTTTCGATGTAGAACAGGCTTTTGATCGAGTCTGGCACCCGGGACTGCTTTACAAACTCCGTAAATTCCTATCTCCTACGTACTTTCTCATCATTCGTTCCTTTCTCATTGATAGATTATTCCAAGTAAACCACAATGGTTCCTATTCATCCCTCTATTCTCAGTCCCCTGGTGTTCCTCAAGGTAGTATCCTCGGTCCCATCCTCTATACCGTTTATACAGCTGACATTCCAACCAATCCTAACACTATTCTCCCCACGTATGCCGATGACACATGTGTGCTTGCAGTTAATAATAATCCATTAATTGTATTCCAAACTCTCCAATCCCATATCACAGCCCTCGAAGAATGGTGTCGTAATTGGAGGATTAAGATAAATTCCAACAAATACCATCAAATAACCTTTACCCTTCGTCGTAAACCTACCGCCTGCCAACAGTTTCATTTAATAATGTTACTCTTACCCCTGTCGAACAGATCTGCTACCATGGACTACATTTGGACAAACTATTAACCTGGAATTCTCACACGAAACAGAAAAGACAGGAAATTGCACGTCGATTTCGACTATTACAGCAATTACTGAACAACACTGGTCTAACCTTCCAACACATTACAAAAGTCTGATTTACATGACTGTAATAAGGCCAATCTGGACACATGGAGTTGAGCTTTGGGGCTCTACTAAACCTTCGAATTCCTCTCGTATCCAATCCTTACCATCCAAAATCCTTCGTATAATCCTCAATGCTCGTTACTATGTCACAAATAAAATCAAACATAAAGACTTTAATGTTCCATATGTAACCGATCTAGCCTGAACCAGATATCACTCCTTCCATTATAAATTCCCTAACCACCCAAACCCACTGGTTTCTAACCTTGCTTCCTCTTACATTCCTGACAATTCTCCGAGGCGCCTGAAAAGAAGATGGCCACGAGACCAGCTAATTTAAAACGTCATTAGGATGATACCAATTGGTAGTTTTTCTACACGCCTGTAACACTCCATTTTAACTAAGATCAAATTTACTGAATGTATTGTATAATGTATACAGTTGTAAATTTCAATAAAGATATTTTAAAAAAAAGGCTATCTCAAGCTTCTTTTTTTTTTTTAATTTATTTATATTTTGCCGTTTTCAAGTATAAAATAGAATAAAATTTTCATTCTTCATTTATTAACCGATTCCATTATTTCCCTCATCTTTTGTAGCTTATTCGCTGTTTGTATTTACGTTTTATTTATCTGACCATTACGATACAAACAGGACTATAAACAACGCTTTCATGGAACTCCGAAGCACTTCCATAGAGTCCGAATAGCTATAGATGGAGAATATCGATGTGGGACATAGATAATGCGATTCAGAGTCAAACATACAGACGTCCCTTAGAGAGCCAAGAAAGCACACAACGTGATACTGGTGTGGGTGAAGGTATAAAAATTCAGCAGTTTATACACAGTGTCTTCAGTGAGGCGGCAGAGGGAAAACTAGACAAAAGGAATGGAAAGCAAGTTCACGACTCTGAAAGGACACCCGATCCTCCGCAGGACCTGTCCTCTCTAAAAGGATAATGTGTCAGCTGTTTGCTGCAAAAGGAATAGTCCTTCCTCTGTACTGTCCCCTGTGGTGTCTCCTCTTGTCTAGTTCAATTGATTACAAAATAAATAAATTTTAAGCAATTATACCTGAGTTCTGTGTCAGACAAGATATAAAACGATATCATGTTGATAAAAAGGCTTATCAAGATAATTCAAAACGATATGTCGCTGTTTTGCTTTATTAGTGATTTATTTGACAAAAAAAAAAATTATTTTAGTTTGAATTTGACGTATTACAAACACAGTACCGTAGACTGAGAAGCTAGGAGGGTTGTATGAACGTAAAATCATTCTATAGTTCAATCTATGAAATTTGACAAACACGAAATAAATATTACAAAAATGTTTGTCAGTTGTGCTTCTAATAAGATAATGTAGGGCATCATTGGATTCTATAAATTAAAATATAAGTAAAAAAATCTAAATCTCATTTCTTAAATTTTGAATATTGTTTAAGTTCTTTAATATTTTTCTAAATATTATTTATTTCTTTGTAATATTATTTACTTATATATCTACATCTGATTTTCTTTTAGTATAATAAACCGTAAAAATTTGAAATAAAGAAAAAATATACACATTAAAAAAAAGTATCATACAAAGTCATGCACTATTATACTCCATTTAAATCTAAAAAAAAAACTCAATATACATGCATATAGGAAAATAAATACATTTAAATAAAAAGTTAGTAATATATAAGTTATAATTATAAATAGTCACATCCG
The DNA here is from genome assembly GCF_000696795.3 of Halyomorpha halys. NCBI lineage: Eukaryota > Metazoa > Arthropoda > Insecta > Hemiptera > Pentatomidae > Halyomorpha > Halyomorpha halys. The sequence goes on from NW_027111678.1 coordinate 145,296, forward strand.
TTAAAAAAAAAAATCGGTGATACATATAAAAATAACAAATCTAAACAGTAATAGATTAAAGTATAAATATGTATATAAATTAAATCTGTATTGCTACATCCATGGAGGGTTAGGGGTCCTCGGTAGCTTGTAAGGAAGTACTATTACAAGGCCAATGGTTGTGCAAGGTGGTGATTTGATCAGAATCGACCAGTAGATTATTACCCAATTAAGGGTCCCCACTTTATGAGGCCGGGTGGACCCTGGAGGGCTCCCAAACCCATAGTGCTGACTCAACGGCTACAGGTAACACATAATAATAATCAGCCACAGCAGAATCCTAGGAGTTAGTAGTCCATTGCCTTAAAAATGAGCTACCTACTCCCAAATATATATAAAGTTATTAAAATACATAACTATTCTAAGATATATATGCATGCCCTGCACTGAGACTATCATCATCTGTTACCATGCATGTGATGTAGTGGATGATTCCTGGGGAGTCCAGGATTATATTTCCTACTATTTTCAATACATTGTTAATATCAACACTAAGTTCCTCTAAAAAAAACCCTTGTTGTGCTTGGTATACTCCAAACCAGTTTTATATTCTTGTATTCAATACTTTTCTTCAATATATTTCTTGTATTTTCCCTGAAAAAGACCTTTTTGAAACCTAAATGACTGGACTATATTGATCGAGGCCGAATACCCCTTGGCCCGTTTTTATGATAGTTCTGGCAGGAAATGAAGTCAACGGCAATCGAATATAGCCCAGGAAGAGCCTAGATAAATGCCGACATAAGCGAAGCCCGAGATAAAACAGAACTCGGATAAGAAACATTCGAGCGGGACATTATATATATATTTATATACATACTTTCATGCGTGACACTGTCTCTGATATAGGACAAACCACTCACTTCAGATATGAACTTCACCCGCCACAACTAAGTTGTAGAGCCCGCGCTAAGACAAACAACTCAAACCAATTTAGCCCAAACCCCCTCAAACTAATTATAAATTTTCTCGTTTCCGGGCAAATATATTTACCTCTTCCTAATTATACGTCTTGTCGGATGTTCAGGGGGGAGGATCTCACAAATATTGGGAGGGACATTTCGGAACCCTGCGGACAATTATATAAATCTGAATCTATTAATGTGTACTACCTGAATCGAGATAAAAATTCCCAAATACCGTATATTTTAATCAAAATACATTAAGTGTTCAGCATACACTTTGATTATTTACATTAAAAAAATTATTTGTACAAATAAATGTTTACCTTATTCATAGAAGGCTAATGATAAACTATACCATTTTCTGTTTATGACATTTGTTAATTTGAAAACATGTAAGTAATAAATAAAATTGAGGATAATGCCTTATTCTAACTAAATTTCAAGAAATTTGGACATATGGAATTGAGCTCTGTGGCTCCACCAAAACATCAAATTCCTCCCACATCCAATCGTTACAATCCAAAATCCTTGATGCTCCTTATTACGTCACAAATAAACTCATTCCATTTCCTTACTCATCCTAACCCATTAATTCTTAATCTTTCATCCTTAACAATCACTGATACTCCTCCTAGGCGTCTGAAAAGAATATGGCCACGGGATCTTCTAATTTAAATTAATGTTTGAAGAACCACCAATGGGTGGTTCCTTCCCAAGATTTTCAAGTGTATATGAAACATACTACATATTTTCCTATTGTATTATTTTGTACAGTTGTAAATTACATTAAATAAATAATTTAAAAAAAAAATTAAATTTTTTAAGTTTAAATTTGTTGTGAAACAGTTTTCTTAATTATAATGTTTTAAAATGCACACTCCGGGGAGCGACAGTCCTATATCACTTTTCAAATATTAGCTTAATACGGGAAGAGGAAACTTTAAGATAGTTTAATCAAGCAATATTTAAAAAGCGGCTGAAATTGAAAAACGGCATGAAACCCTCCACTCCCGCCCTTTTTTTTTTTTTTTTCATAACCCCTATTTCTGAATTTCATTTATGATTTTTTGCATGAATATATCTACCAATATATATTCTGGTTCTGCACTGTTTCATTCTTCTGTAGTGGCCTACAATTTAAGGAGTTTTTGAGTTGTATTTTTCTTGTAGTGGGCGTTCTTTGAATTTTATAATGTACTGGGGCACACTCCCGCCCTCCATGGTAGCCTTACTTATCTGAATTTTCAAACAGATAATTATAGCGAGTAGGTTGGTCGATGTACGAAAAATTTCAAGATGAAAAAATCAACTGGTCAATTTCAATTAAGCATTACCATCCGCCATTTCCTTTCAAAATGGCGGTAAATAAGAAGGTTCTCTTATCTAGGTCATTACAAAAAAATATAGGACAAATATTAAATATGAAAATATTTTTTAGTAATAAATAATAAACCATAGTGTAATAATTATCATTAATCGAGCTATTGTTATGATGAATGGATTTTCTTTTAAAATAAATGCAGATTTATTAGATTTCTTAAATTTGTTGAGGTTTAATCATACTATTTTAGGACGCAGCAAAAGCCAATTAATCTATTTAGAATATGTTAAGTAGCCGAATTGTTTGTTTGTAAAAATAATATTAAAATAATCAGAAAAAAGTCAGATTTGTCATTATTTAGCTCACAACTGGTAACTTTTGTTCATTTTCTAAAATACAGAAAAAAAAAACAAAAAAAAAGCAACCAACTATTTCGAATAGGAGTGGATTAATGGAAAGGTAATCCAACTAGTATGTATAGATGGCTGTCGTTTTTTCGCTCAAAGTATATAATTTTAAATAGTTCGAATTCACACACTTGCATTGACACCGATATGAATAACATGTTGAACTTTAATTTAAAATACGAGTAAGCCCAAATTCGTAAAAGTATTTGTGTCCTTTTTCCTACCCTTTCTCATAACTAATTTTAAGAAAAAAGTAAACTCTCTCTAAATAAGAAAAAAATTAATTTTTTTTTCTTACTTAAAGAAAATCTTGGCGTTGGGGATGGGTTGAAGGATGAGCTGCCATCCATCATGCCCTCGACAGTGAGGAGCAAACAGGATGCAAAAGAACTTACAGGCTCTCTAATATAAAGACAGCGGCTCTGATGTCCTCCAGGAATATTAAATGTGGCCGCCCTCTGTCGGAACCAAAATGAATCATTTTTCCCAACTTGGGGGTCCTTTTAAACTTCTTAATGGTTTCTTCGAGAACTTTTCTGATTCTAGACTAATGAGCTATGCCAGTTTTGGTATCGAGTTATTTAAAAACTTTGCCGCTTAGAGCTTTCGAATATCCGGCGTTGTGGAATAAGTTCTGCATTCAGAATAGCCTCCGGTCTTATTTTAATGTAAAAATATTGAATTAAAAAAAATCACATAAAATATGAAATTAATAATTAAAATATAAATCATTATCAACGTGGCAATATAAACAAACAAGAAATAGTCTCTTTCAATTCACCAAATTCATTAACGCATGCGTAGTACGGATTTTCCGTTACGGATCCTGTCCTCCTAACTTACACAATGTAGTGTATTGTCCTCCCAAGTATACTTACTTTACATGTACTCATAATGTCTAAATCCAAATAACAATACTGACACTCGAAACATTTAAAACTGAGTACAAGCTCTGCAATCGAGAAAACCTTTCAGTGGGTTATATAGGAAATTCATACTCAATCAAATTTAGTTGTTGAATGAAAATATGAAGTTATCGTACTCATTATTTGATATTTTGAGTACGTTATACTATTATGAATTACTTTATTTATTTGATGATGATACACTGCCTACAAGAATCTGGGCCACTCTTATTAGTACAAGAGCCCAAGAGGAGAAAAATGCAGTTATCTCACCCCAATTTTTGATTACTTTAATGAAAACTATGTTTAATTAATAGTCAAAATTGATGAGTCTGCCAAGTATAGGTAGGGGGAATAAAAAATGGCGGCTGTTTCAAAGCGATAAAAAAAAATTAATTTTTGATTCGGAGCTCTATATCTTTAAAAGTCGGAACAACACAAGAAAACCTAAGGGAACGTCATTTAAAGAAGAGTAAATCTGCTAAAATATGATCCCTAAAAGAATTATTCACGTTAAATAGTATTCGAGATATAGCTTTTTAAAAAGCAACTTTTCATAAAAATGTATGGAACGTACAGAAAGATCAGTAGTTAGTGAATTTATTTTGAAAATTTTTTATCTCAAAAAACATTTGACGTACAGATGTTTATTAGCGTTCAAATTAAAGCTAGTTTAATGAGCTATAAGATAGTTTATGATGCTTATCTTCCTAGGATTAATAGTTTACATGAAATTAGCTAAAATAAATTGATTTATAGTTGTTCGGACAAATTTTCATTTGCCAAATTTATATTCATCTGTAAATATCATAAACACTACTTCCCCTACAAAGAACTAGGAATTAACAGTTTGTAAATTTATTTTATCAAATATCATAACAACTTCTACTCTTACTAAGATAAACGTTATAAACTAATTTATAGTAAATTTAACTGGCTTTAATTTTAGTCCTGACAGATATCTGTACGTCTTATGGTCTCTAAATTGTCCGAACAACTATTAATCAATTTATTTGAGCAAATATCATGAAAACTACTATTCCTACGAAGGTAAAGGTCATAATCCTCTTTATAGTCCATTAAACTAGCTTTAATTTGAGTGGTGATAGATATCTGTACGTCACATAGTCTTTGAGATATAGATTACTCAAAATAAATTAACTAACTACTAATCATTCAGTAGATTTTTAAGAAATGTTGCTTTTTAAAATGCTATATCTCGAGAACTATTGGACGTAAATAACTCTTTTAGAGCTAATATTTCAGAACATTCACTCTTCTTTAAATATTGTTATCTTAGATTTTCTAGTGTTGTTGGTAGTTTTTAAGATATTGAGGTCCAAATGAAAAATTACCGCCATTTTTTATTCCTCCTACCTATGCTTGGCAGACTCATCAATTTTGACTAGTAATTATTCATAGTTTTCATTAAAGTAATCAAAAATTGGGGTGAGATAACTAGTAGGGATAATAAGCCGGTTCTGGATCACCAAATGAGCCTTTTTGGACTTTGGACCCTAGCCTCGAACCAGCCTTAACCACTTGTCCTTGGACTTAGGACTCTAGCCTCGAACCAGCTTTAACCACTCACGTGTCCTTGGACTTTGGACCCTACCCTTGACCCTACCACTGGTCACATGATCTACGGGGGGGGGAGTTGAATTTAAATTTTTACTTCGACCTACCCTTTAACTTAATGGGAGGCTAGTATTTGGTCACGTAACCCCATGGCGGGAGATTAAAATT
>NW_027111679.1:0-1052 GCF_000696795.3 Halyomorpha halys
ATGTTTTTTTACATTTTTTTTTTGCGATTGTTACATTACAATTGTACTATAGTACAGTTATATGCACTTACAATGGTACACTTACCTCAGCAAAGACTATTATATTATACTTATTTTCTTTTAAGTTATTTCCCATATCATTAATTGAGTAGTACTAATTTTTTCAAGATTTTTTTTGCTGCGATAAGTTGTTTTACCATTTGGATCTTCTAATGAAGTGTATAACCATTATACATTCATTTATAAGAGAGTTTTAATGATATGTGTATTATTCATGAAACATATCTAAAAAATCATGTTACAATGAAGATATACTAATTGGTAAGATAAATATTGTAATTACTAAATTACAGCAAACAATAAATACCAAATTATTTCATATTTCAGACAACCTTACAATGCCACAAGGCAGTAGTATGCTAGTATACACTTGTCATTTGTATTATGCATTTTTATGTATGTATTGTATAAGTTTAATAATAAAGGAGGTTACGAAAAAAAAACAGATTTCATACTTATTCATTGTTTATTGCTATGGAGTAATAAACTAGCATCAACTTTCAAGAAACCAATAATTGAACAAAGTATAACAAAGCCAAAGTATGGAATGAAGTATGAAATGATCGGATGATGTCTGTTTTAGACGGTTGCGTAAAAACCGTTTCCTCCTAAGTTAATCATCAAATTCTTTTATATAGCTTTATGTTATACATTTTTATATTACATTACTTTTTATTTCAAATGCTAAAAATGAGAAATGGTTTATTATTTCATATATACAAAATTAAAGGCATTTTATAGATTTTTTTTTTTTTTTTGAAAATTCAGCATTAAAGTCCTGCTACAATATTTCAATGAGGATAGGTAGAGGGCAGTCCTTCCCGATCCGTCCCCTGAAATTCCGTACTTATCTTACCTTTGAAACGGGAAGATAATTAAGTTAGAATAATAGTAAAATCGAAGAACAATTAGAAAGTTTTTACCCTTTTTACTTCATCTATCTTCTTGACTTATAGTTGAATGTAGACTATTTCCTTTTTACACTGGTCGGT
>NW_027111680.1:0-2060 GCF_000696795.3 Halyomorpha halys
TCTTCTTATTTTAAAATTATCCACCAAATCACTACCATATACACAAACCATTTACTGGTATTATAAGAAGATTTACATATTTATGATTTTAAATAAAAAAATAGGTTTTTAACTTATAATTACTGACCTGGGCAGAATAGCCTGCAAAACAAATTTTAAATTTTAATGTGAGGAAGAATTTATAATTGAAGAGGTCCTTGAGGATGGCTGAAATGGCCGAAACGTTTGGACTGTTGAAATAATAAGTGTTGAGACTAATAAGGATACAATTTTTGATTTATTTAATAAATTATATAGTATTTTTTTCGCCCTGGCCACTCGGGACCGTCCTTCAATCTGTTCAGAACAAGTAAGATGCCTTTGTAAATTTATATATTGGGGTACATGAAATGATCTCGGCCAAAGATGTAAAACCATATTTTAGCTGTAAAAATGAAATATCTGCGATAGTAAAGGCGGTGTGATGCATTTATCACATCTACATATGATATGATAGGTAGTCTCGTCATCCTCTTTGCAGAACCAGTAGATGACTCCATTAATATATCATATTAAAACAAAAACAGCTGTTAAAGCCCAATGTTTGGTTTATTTTTAATTTAATCTTTATATTCTTCACATTCCAATTGGTTTTTTACTTTTTTTTAACTACAAGTTTACTTTTTTTTTTTAACAATAAGTTATTTTATATTTTTTAATTAAAATGTATTTCATTTTTTACCTGAATCAGGGACATTTAAGAGATTTATTATCCTGAATATATACATCCTAGCGGTGTGGCATCTATATCAACAATACCAACTACAGGATTAGGAACTGGATACAAGCTGGTAAGAGTCAGTTAACTATAAGTTTTCTGAAGCACCGAACCTCTGTTGGTTTCTGGTGCTTTCGTCCACCAGGCAGAGACTGGCCCTTCACAAGAGCTGTACTCCCGTAATATTTTGATATGCACATATCAACAAGTAAGCAACCTATTGGTGCTTTGAGGTAACATCTACGAACGAAACCTTTACACACCAACCTACTTACTGTGACTTTTGTTATTTAAGAATAACAGGCTCTGAGTTTCTTTTTATATAAATATTAATATTTATATTAGTGTGTCTTATATATTTCAGTCAACTCAGTTTTTCTTTGTTTACATTTTGTAAATATAGAAAATTAGCAATTTATTTAATTTGGTTCTTCTTCATTTCTAATTTATAAAATTAAAAATTAAGATAGGCTTATCTTTTAAGGTATTATTTTCTTTGTTTATTACTCAATTTTTATAATTAGGAATAAGATCCTTTAAATTTAGTATATATATATATATATATATATATACATTAAAGGGAAGAGTTGATAAACAAAATATAACGTTTCTTTTCTTAGTCCAGGATGTTATGTTGTTATCTTTTTCTAAAAGCATTTTTTTTTTTTAATTTGCATCTAAAGGTAAAGGAGTTTTGATTATGAAGTAAATGAAAGGATAAAAAAAAGAAATAGGCTCAATGACCAAAAGGTATTTGGGAATCTAGGAGGAAGGTTTGGGCTCTTGGCTAAGCCCAAGGCGATCTAGAATTCCCTGAGGTACTTGGAATGGGAGATTAGCGGGGAGTGGGCGCACCTTGTATTGGTTGTAGGCTATCCCGGCCGCCAGCCCTGCGGCAAAGAGAGCTGCATGAGGAGCATACTTGAAAAAGCCAAAGTTCAGTTTGACTCTCATCAGCGCCTGCATGACTCCGAGTTTCCTATCAGAATAAGGAGGATATCGAGCACTGAAAAGAAAAAAAAAAAATATTTATTTATCTCTGTTATAGTCTAGAGATATACAGAAGAAGAAGACATAGAAAGTAAACTAGAAAAAAATATAATTATAAAGATAAGAAAAATAATAAAAAAAAATTTAAAAAAATCTTAGCATACAAAATAAAAGAAAAAAAATAGCAAAAATATAACTAACTACGAAAAAAAGGCATCTTGGAGTAGATTTCAAATTAAAAAAAGATAACAAAATAATACTATTTAAAATATTCATTCATTATTAGCACAACAGACGCATGTAGCAGTCCTTG
>NW_027111681.1:0-296 GCF_000696795.3 Halyomorpha halys
GGCCTGATGCGCATATAATATTTAAATAAATATTATAAACATCCAATAATGTTCGAATTAAATATAAAAAAATAAATAGCAATTTATAAATAAAAATAAATATATAAAACCATCTTTCACATCGTAAATCATAAGATAACTAACCTCTAATAAAATGAAAAAAATCATCTCACTAACATTAATAAAAATTAAATCTGCTCATATTTAATTTACTATTGCACCATTAATGAAGGCTTTGCTTATTACCTGGTATTGTTGAAATTCATTCAAAATGCAACGAAAAAATTGAAATTGGA
>NW_027111681.1:346-723 GCF_000696795.3 Halyomorpha halys
TCTTTCATCCTTAACAATCCCTGATAATCCTCCGAGGCGTCTGAAAAGAAGATGGCCACGGGACCTTCTAATTTAAATTAATGTTTGAATTACCATCAGATTTTCAAGTGTATATGAAACATACAACATATTTACTTATTTTATTATTATGTACAGTTGTAAATTACATTTAATAAATTTTTAAAACATCCTATTTAATACATACCAATACTTAATAATCCCTTTAGAGCATTTTCTAAGCTTGTTTAATCCCATTTAACTTCTTCAAGAAAAAAGCCTCAGTTAGTTATTTGTTTTAAGCAACTCGTAAAATTATTAAATATGAAGGGGAAGGTGTCCTTGGCCAGTGCCGCGCTGTGTTCTACAGGTTCTGCAGG
>NW_027111681.1:2828-3459 GCF_000696795.3 Halyomorpha halys
AAGTCGCAAGAATTGCAGTGACCAACAACTTGGGAAACCCAACCACAACCCGAAGACTGAAGCAGGCTGCTACAGGACATCCTGTTATAAGTTCTATATTTATCATTTATGTTTTTGCCACTTTAAAATTTTATTTTATCTTAATTTTTTTTTATCTTTTTCTTTTTCTTAAATTCACTTTCTATTTTTTCTATTAGAAGTCAATTATTTATTTTGTTAAATTCATAAATGTCATTGTTTTTGTTATTAACTATATTTACGTACTATCTTTTTTTAATATTTATAACGTTGTATACAGTTAGGGGTGTCTTTTCTATAAGACTATACCCCCACCTCATAATCAATTGTAAAAAAAAAATTTTACATTAACCATGTAAGCCATTAACCATGTAAGGGCCACCAGCATTGAATAAATAAATAAATTATTTCAAACAAATACAAATTTTATTTTTTATAGATCATCGAACCATTCTCTCTTAGTTTTTTTTTTTGTTTTTTTTTTCGAATAGACCATAAATTAAATAAATATTGTATAAAACAGAAATTATAGGTATAGATTGATTATAATTAGAAAAGATAGTTATTGTTTGGAAAAGTAGTTCGGATGCTATATTATATAAAATGTACGTTT
>NW_027111681.1:6484-7145 GCF_000696795.3 Halyomorpha halys
AACAGAAATTATAGATATAGATTGATTATAATTAGAAAAGATAGTTATTGTTTGGAAAAGAAGTTCGTATGCTATATTTTATAAAATGTACGTTTTCGTACAGGGCCACCAGCATTGAATAAATAAATAAATTATTTCAAACAAATACAAATTTTATTTTTTATAGATCATCAAAACCAGTCTCTCTTAGTTTTTTTTTTTTTTAATAGACCATAAATCAAATAAATATTGTATACGACAGAAATTATAGGTATAGATTGATTATAATTAGAAAAGATAGTTATTGTTTGGAAAAGTAGTTCGGATGCTATATTGTATAAAATGTACGTTTTCGTACAGGGCCACCAGCAATGAATAAATAAATAAATTATTTCAAAGAAATACAAATTTTATTTTTTATAGATCATCGAACCAGTCTCTCTTATTTTTTTTTTTTTACAACAGAAATTATAGATATAGATTGATTATAATTAGAAAAGATAGTTATTGTTTGGAAAAGTAGTTCGTAAGCTATATTTTATAAAATGTACGTTTTCGTGGACAATCACATTATGTCTTCCATCTTTATAAGTCTCAACGGAAATAAAAATAAATAAAAATGACTAAGATAGAAATAAAAATCGATCAATTTAAATAGCAAGGAGGATGAATCGTGTTAATA
>NW_027111682.1:0-1247 GCF_000696795.3 Halyomorpha halys
GAATGGAGATGGGAAGAGAATTCCAGAGGGAGGTTGCACATGTGACTAAGGATTTGCTAAAGAAGGTGGTTCTATAGGAGGGCATGTATAAATCATTAGGATGGGATCAAGTGTTTAATGAGTCATGGACGAAGGAAGAGTGAGGAGATCTAGGATATAGGTAGGTTTTTTGATGTTATGAACTTGGAATAGAAAAACACCAAGGAGGTATTGCCTTCAGGAGGTTGGACAGAACCACTTCAACTCGGAATACCAGCGATATTGATTATATTTTAAAAGAGAATATCAAGTCCTCATTGGTTGCCTTACTTATCCGAAGTTTAAAACAGACAGTTATAGGGAGTAAGTTGGTCGATGTACGACATGTCACAATCTCAAAAGTGGAAATCGTAACCCAAAAAAAGCCTTTTTTTTTTTCTATATTACATATTAAATAATTATCGGCGATTGCATTCAATGTATTCATTAGGTCAAATATTACAGACAAAGTTGGAATACAACGGGATGGTTCATCAGCTTTATATAGATTTAAAAAAAGGCTTACGATTCTGTTGACCACCAGAAACTATTTAATATTTTGATTGAACAGGGAATCCTATAGAAGTGCGTGACCGAAACGTTTAATAAAGTAAGAATCAGTAATCATTATTCTGAGAAGTTCGAAGTTAGATCGGGTTTAAAACAAGGAGATTCTTCATCACCTTTCTTATTTGACCTAGCACTAGAATACGTTATTAAAAATGTGATGTTAACCGAAAAGAGTTGAACTTTAGGCGGTAAAATACCGGTGTTTAGGTACGCTGATGATTGGATATTATTGCTTGAGGACAAGGAAACTATAGGACTAAATACTACTACTTTGATTAACTCCATTAAGGAACTAGGTCTCGAAATAAATACGGATATGGTTAGTAATAGAAACGGAAGGGATTTCGGTGATATAGATATAGGAGGAAATACATTTCAACATGTAGATAGGTTAAAATATTTAGGTTCTACGGTAACTAGAAAAAACGAAATTGATGTAGGAAAAAAGTGAGATTAAAGATGGGATATGCTTGTCATTTTTTAATTTCGATAGTGCTTAGCTCGCGCCTTCTGTCCAAAAACTTAAAAGTTAGAATTTACAAAACTATTATCCTTCCCACTGATCCTTACGGATGCAAAACGTGGCCTCTTACACTAAGGGAAGAACAGAACCTTAAGGTTTTTGAAAATAAAGTATTACGTAAAATATTCAGACCGAA
>NW_027111682.1:1521-4546 GCF_000696795.3 Halyomorpha halys
CGTAAGTGAGGACTGACCGGATCAGTGTCTTGTTGAGCCTTTGGTGCGGTTCAAATTCTTGTAAATATTTTTAATCAATTATATATGACTCATTTCGATCTATTACATGTTGCCATCTTTCAGATAATGTTTTCATACCGTCCTCCCAGGACTTCTCAGATTTTTGCACACTGAACTCCTCTATGTGCGTTTTGCAGTCCTCGAGCGAATTAAAGTGAAATAAGTGAAAATCTGTTGCGGCAAGGTCTGGTGAATAGGGTGGGTGGGAGATCACATCCCAGCCAAACTCCAATAATTTCTGCCGGGTCGGCAAAGACACGTGAGAACGGACGTTACCGTGATGGAAAACTATGCCTTTGCGATTTTATGAGATACAAATGTTTTGAGACACTTGCATGAGATATGTTAAGCGTTTCTGCGATATCCCGTGTCGTAGAGTGAGGGTTGTCTGTGACCAATGCTTGAATTTGGTGATCATCAATAGTTGATGGTCAACACGAGCGCTTTGCGTCTTCCAAGTCAAAATGTCCGGTTCTGAACCGAGCAAACCACTTACGGACGCTGCTTTTTCCTAAAGCATCATCGCCATACACACTGCAAATTTTGATTCCCGTCTGTGCAGTGGATTTTCCTTTTCGGAAATAAAAAAAATTCATTAAATGACGAAAATGAATTTTTGTCTTTTCCATTTTGAGCATGCAAAATACCACTTAAAGATAAGGATTCTTGGTTGAAACTGGTGCATAAAAGCACCTTAACTAACCTTTCTTTAGAATATGTAAACATTATTGACCAAGTAAACATGATTTTATAAACACAGCGAGGATTAAATTGAAATATTGAAAAAGGATACAAACTTATTTTACAACCCAATTTTTTTATCAAGATAAGAACCAGCTGATAGTAAAGACCATTTATTTCTATATTGACATAGCGAGTTTAATCAAAATCGTTAGTCGTTTTTCGTTGAAAATCGAAATAAATTGTGAAAAATCGATTCTATTAAGTGGTACTTCCAGTCAGTTTTTTTAATCAAAAAAATGTCTGTAACACTCCAAGCAAATACTTGCCTTAAATATTTAATTTTAATTTCGTTAGACTTTTCGCTTTTTGAACTAGGCTGTTCAAAAACAGACACACTGATATTTTGCAAGACTATGTTTTTTTGGAATCAAGGGACATCAAAAAATGTTATTTCATCGAAACTAGAACTCAAAATTTTGCAAGGTCACAATGCTTTCCCTTACTATATATTCCATATATATCGGCAAGTGAAAGTAAAAATAATGTCTTATTAACAACATTTTAGGAAATGAATGAGTAAAAGTCTATGAATATATTTTAATTATGACAGAAAAAGCATTTACTAATGTTTGTGTTTAAGATAGAGGTTTGACCTTGAAACATTTAAATCGGTAATAACTTTTTCCTTCTTATCTTCTCTATACTGTTGATAATGAAAGTAAACATAGTTGATTTTTAATGATTTACAGTTAAACCAAATAATTAACCATAATATTTTATTTACTCATTAAAAAATAAAGATCTATTATTGAATTCATATAGACCATTATAAAAATGTTTTTTTTTTCTTCTATTTTTTAATATCTTTATTGAAATTTGCAACTGTATATTACATAATACATTCAGTAAATCTGATCTAAGTTAAATTGGAGTGTTACAGGCGTGTAGAGCAACTACCCATTGGTAGCACTCTAATGACATTTTACACTAGCAGGTCTCGTGGCAATCTTCTTTTCAGGCACCTCGGAGGATTGTCAGGAATGGAAGAGGATGCAAGGTTAGAAACTAGGTGGTTTGAGTGGTTAGGGAGTTTATGATGGAAGGAGTGATATCTGATGCGGGCTAGATCGGTTACATAGGGAACATTAAGGATAAAAAAGTAAAATAATGAAATTTTAATCAGTAAAATAAAAATGAATATGAAAGATATGAATTAAAAAAAAAAAAATCATATATACTATTTACTAGATTATTTTCGACCTGTAGGAGTTTGTAGCTCAGTAGTAAGGCCTCAGCCTCATAAATTGAGTAATTTTAATTTGTTAAAAATCTGGGGGTCGAACGTGTTTGTGTGCAAATTACCTCCTTGCACAACCGTTGGCCTAATAATAGTACTTTCTAACAAAGTAAAATTTGCAATAAAAAAAATTAATATATTTAATTAAATATGTTTGTAATTTTCGTAATTATAAACAATATAGAAATTTTGATGATAGTTTGTACCCAATTAAATTTAATTTTATTAAAAAAAATAATGTATGCACTGTCTTCCTGAGTGTCATATATTCTATTTGTACAAGAGCACGTTGGAAAAACAAGGCAGATATTTCACCCAAATTTTGTCTACTTTAATGAAAACTATATTTAATTACTAGTCAAAATTGATAAGTCTGTCAAGTATTGTTTGAAGGAATACAAATTGGCGGCTGTTTCAATACATAAATAAAAATTATTTTTTCATTCTGAGCTCCATATCGTTAAAACTACTGGACACTAGAAAACCTAATAGAACCTCATTTAAAGTAGAGTAAATTTGCAAAGCTATGAGCCCTGATTGAGTACAACAGTTCCCGAGATAGATAAAAAGCAACATTTCTAAAAATATTAATTGAAAAATTAGTAGTAAATTTATTGTAGGAAATAAATATAAGTAGATGGTCAGGGTTGCGGTCAAAAAACGAAGAACAAATAGTTTAAAACTATTTTAATGTCCGACGTTTCGACCCACTTTGCAGGGCTTCATCAGGGCTAAAAAGATACAGAAAAAAAACTGAGAATATTACACCAATAAGATACAATAAGGTAATTTAAGCTAGGAAAAATATTATGTAAAAATAAAGTGATAAGAAATTACATATAAATAAAAGGAAGGAAGACATTAAATAGTATTGTACTGGAAGATTATTGATTTACCGTGTGTATAGATGAACGGAATATGGTCCGGGTGCGGTCAAACAAACTAAAATCGTAAATGGGTATACTATTTGAGTTTTTTTGACCG
>NW_027111682.1:8631-9795 GCF_000696795.3 Halyomorpha halys
TGACAATGTAAGGAGCATTGAGGATTTTACGAAGGGATTGTAAGGATTGGATGCGAGTGGAATTCAAAGGTTTAGTGGAGCTCCAAAGCTCAACTCCGTATGTCCAGATTGGCCTTATTATTGTCATGTAGATCAGTCTTTTGTAATGAGCTGGAAGTTTTGACCGTTTGTCCAGTAAGTGCTATAATTGTCGGAATCGACGTGCAGTTTCCTGTCTTTTCAGTCATGTGTGAGGATTCTAGGTTAATCGTTTGTCCAGATGTAATCCAAGGTAGCGGATCTGTTCGACAGGGGTAAGAGTGACATTATTAAATGAAACTGTAGGGAAGTCGGTAGGTTTAGAATAATAATTTTGATTTGAAAACTGTATTTTTATTTATTAAGGATTTTATACTGTAGGAATTGAATACGAGAGGAATTCGAAGGTTTAGTGGAGCCCCAAAGCTCAACTGGGAAGAAATTTAAAATCATTCATTTCTCACCTCGATTCAATCCGTGCATTGTCACTTTAATAGAACTGTTGGAAAGCTGAATGATTAACCTTATAGCCGAAATCGATAAAAGTCAAATTTGATGTTTTTTTGAGGCGAAAATGTGGGTTTCAAATGAGGGAAACAAATTCTCACGTTTTATTTTATATCTCCGGTTCTAATTTGTTTAACTAGACCCGCTTTGTGCCTTTTGGTGCAGTTTTTAGAGCCCTGAAAATCTGCCAAGTTTGGTGTAGATCGGTCGAGCAGTATTGAAGTTATTTCCATTTTTTAGATTTTTAAAAAGAAAACGAATGTTGGGCGAAAATGTCGGACTAAAAAATTATATTTTCCGATTTTTCCGAAAATTCGTATATAGAGGTTCCTCGAGGTACGGAAATGGAATACCAACTTTATTTCATTCCTAAAAAATCTATTTATTACAACACTTCGTATAGTAAGTTCGTCTGATTTTTTTTTTTTAATTTTGAAAATTATGAGGCACAGGTTTTTTCTTTAAAAACTGTTCATATTTTAGGTAGTATGAACATAATAAATATGATTGCCTCAAAGAAGAAAATAAAAATTGTGTACAGGGGTTTCTCGAGGTGCTGAAAACGAATACCAACTTTATTTTACTCCTAAAATATCTAATACTACACTTTGTATAGTAAGTCCGTCTGATTTTTTTTTT
>NW_027111682.1:9845-10407 GCF_000696795.3 Halyomorpha halys
TCAGTCTTTTGTAATGAGTTGGAAGTTTAGACCGTTTGCCTAGTAAGTGCTGTAATAGTTAAACACTAACTTAATTCACATTATAAATTTCAACTCTTTGTCAGTCTCGTTGGTTAATAATAAATAGTTGTTATACCTTTACTGACCGCCACCTGAACTATCTTTTTACATTGTAAATAATGTACCTTAATTCTGATTCAATATAGTAGAAAATTTTTGTTTATTTTCGGAGAAGATATGGCAAAAATTTAAAACAGGCTTTTCTCGTTTTAATGGTCAAATACTCCTATATCAATCCTTCGCCCCAGGGGGCTGGTTATCATGTAGGGATGTCTTAAGACAAGATGGGGAATAGCAAATTTTTTATGTTGTTAACCTTCAATAAACAAATCCTGCCACTCTGAAACCATCAATAAGTTAACCTTTTCATTAATTATTATTTAAGTTCTAACAATCTTACAGTAAAAATAAAGAACTGGAATCCAGTCTGGTTTTTGTAATAACCTTTGAAGCGATCTTAGTGTTTTGATTTATAGTTCTAGTTTCAAGATTACTCATATTT
>NW_027111682.1:12295-12607 GCF_000696795.3 Halyomorpha halys
TTTCTCGAGGTGCTGAAAACGAATACCAACTTTATTTTACTCCTAAAATATCTAATACTACACTTTGTATAGTAAGTCCGTCTGATTTTTTTTTTTTAATTTTGAAAATTACGAGGCACAGGAAGAGTTTTTCCTTAAAATCTATTCATATTTTAGGTAGTATGTACATGATAAATATAATTGCCTCAAAGAAGAAAAAAAAAATCGTATACAGGGGTTTCTCGAGGTGCTGAAAACGAATACCAACTTTATTTTACTCCTAAAATATCTAATACTACACTTTGTATAGTAAGTCCGTCTGATTTTTTTTTT
>NW_027111682.1:12732-13297 GCF_000696795.3 Halyomorpha halys
ATATAGTTTTGAAACAAAAACTCTCACTGTGCTTCAATATTAGTACTATATCCAAACAATTGATTTTTTTGGCATATCAAATTGGTAAAATATTTGTTGGGAGTTAAAAAAAGTCAACTAATTCATATTATTATATTAAACTCTCAATATTCTTCAAAATATTTTTTCTTCGGGACTTCGAGGATTTCATTATCTTTAAACCTTCCCATGGCAAACATTTTGAAAAAAAAAATGCAGGAGAGACCGAATGACATATGGAAGTGTGGTAAACGATTTTTTAGTAGTCAAAATTAGTATTAAAAAAAAATACCAGATGGTGTTCGCAGACGACACCTCGCTACAGTCTACACTTTAATTTATTTATTTATTTTTTAATTTAATTACATTTATTTTTATTATTTCAATTGGAATTTAATTATTTGAGAAGAAAAATATATATTTATATTTGTGTGTTATAATTAAGTAAAGATACAGTTGCTAAGGGTTGATAACCGTCGCTAAGGCGTCGCCTAGCAACAGGGCGATCTTCGTTTTTAAATCAGTTCTTGCTAATTAGTGGCCATGA
>NW_027111682.1:13347-14496 GCF_000696795.3 Halyomorpha halys
TTTCTCGAGGTGCTGAAAACGAATACCAACTTTATTTTACTCCTAAAATATCTAATACTACACTTTGTATAGTAAGTCCGTCTGATTTTTTTTTTAAATTTTGAAAATTACGAGGCACAAGAAGATTTTTTCCTTAAAAACTGTTCATATTTTAGGTAGTATGAACATGATAAATATGATTACCTCAAAGAAGAAAAAAAAAATTTGTATATAGGGGTTTCTCGAGGAATACCAACTTTGTTTCACTCCTAAACAATCTTTCTAAATTTGTCCATAATGGACTTTTGAATTACTGGACCGATTTACTTTAAGTTTAAGTTTTTTTGTTTTTTTTTAAATACTGATTTTCACTACTAAAAAATCGTTTACCACACTTCCATATGTTATTCGGTCTCTTGTACATTTTTTTTTTCAAAATGTTTGCCATGGGAAGGTTTAAAGATAATGAAAACCACGAAGTTCCGAAGAAAAAATATTTTGAAGAATATTGAGAGTTTAATAAAATAAAATGAATTAGTGGACTTATTTTTTACTCCTAAAAAATATTTTACCACTCTTTGATATGCCTATCAGTCTCAGTTGTTTGGATACAGTACTAATATTATAGCACAGTGAGAGTTTTCCTTCAAAACTATATATGTTACTAAATCTTAATGTTATTTATTATTATAGTTATTCTTATATTTACTTAAACCGCTGCAAAATATGGTGTAGATTGGTTGAGTAGTGTTGAAGCTAATAATATTTTTTTAAAAATTATGATTGGCACTTTATGGCATGTATTGGTTCAATTTATGTTACGAAAACATAATAATAAAGTGTTTAATTTTAACTAAAAAATATAATAAACTTTAAGAAACTATCGATTATATTCGTAGTATATATAAGCCGCAAATTTACAGCTTACACCGCTGGTACCAACCGAGATGCCATTTATTTCAACATTTCTTTGATGAGATGCTAAGAACGAATATCATCGAATATATTGGATCAATTTATGTTACCAAATCATAATAATAAAGTATACTTGTATATTTAATTTAACTAAATACACAAATTTATAACAAACTATCAATTTGGTTCATTAAATCTATATTCACCCTCAAATATAGCAATAGCGAAGTATTGCCGGGTCAGCTGGGATATGGG
>NW_027111683.1:0-5607 GCF_000696795.3 Halyomorpha halys
TGAACACAATTTTACAGAATGCGCTTCGTCAAGAACAGCCGCGGTGCCCATATGCCCGAAATCATTTTCAAATGTTAATGTCACGTATTGATCTTTCAAATAAAAAAAAATTTTTGATTACAATTTAATTTTTTGTGTTATTTTTTACAATTTCAAGTTCTATCGGGCTTAAAAAAAAAACCTATACATGCATATATATATATATATATAGTCCATTCTAGAATGATGGGTAAATAAAAGATAAGTAATTCCTCATCATTCCAAGAAATACCCACCATTTATACTTCATAAAATTCAGTCATTAGTTTTAAAAATTGTATTGCCTATAATAAAAATAAATTATTGTAAATGAAACTTGAAAATCGAGCCTAAACTTAATTATTGAACATAAAATAGAAACAATAAATACATTAATATAACATGAAGAGGTTTGATATGAGAGCATCAGCCTTCTGGGATTTCTGGCAAAAATATTTACTGCCTCTTCTATGGTTACCGCCTTCTTTGATTTATTTTCAACAAACACTCAGAGGTTATTAAAAGAAAACTGTAAGCAATAATAATTATAATGGAGTCTAATAAAGGTTCTTTTCTATTCATTTCTCTCCATTATTTTTAGAGTTAAGTATATGACGAATAATTGTGCTCATTGAATCATACCTTTTTTATCGAAGAATCGATGTATATCCATCTTGTCCCTTCAATATTACCTTCCTAATTAAAGTTCTTTCCAGAAAGAACTCATCTATCAAATAATTTCACTATTTTCTTTATTTTTTCTGAGGTCTCAAAAATCTAGGGGAGAGCAAAGGCTCCTCTCTGCCTGTGCCCATGGGTACTTGTGTACATAAGGGTGACAAGGAGCACTTTCGGTGGTGAATACAAGAAACTGCACTGTAACTTTTCTATGCTTAGTTGGCTGCTTGTGTTTTGGTTTTTATTGTCTCTCTTCTTTTTAAAATCGTTTTTTTTTCTGAAGTTATTATTTGTTTTTGTTATATTTCTCCAAATTTATAAGTTGTACCAAATTTAGGCTCTTTTCTTAACTACTGAATCTTAGAGTAGAAGATTAAGAAGACACTGAAGAAGTTGATAAAGAAATTGAACACAGTAATGTAGAAAATTGCTCATGGGGGGCTCAGAGCTACTGGTACAAGAGCCGGGAAGAAAAAAAGGCAGTTATTTCACCCTAATTTTTTATTACTTTAATGAAAACTAAATTGATGAGTCTGCCAAGTATAGGTAGGGGGAATAAAAATGGCGGCTGTTTCAAAACCTTAAAAAAACTAATTAATTTCTCATTCGGAGCTCTATATCTTAAAAACTACCAACACTAGAAAATCTAAGAGAACAATATTTAAAGAAGAGTGAATTTGCTGAAATATTAGCCCTAAAAGAGCTATTTACATCCAATAGTTCTCAAGATATAGCTTTTTAAAAAGCAAAATTTGTTAAAAATCTACTGAAAGATTAGTAATTAGTTAATTTATTTTGAGAAATCTATATCTCAGGAACTATGTGATGTAAAGATGTCTATTACCACTCAAATTAATGCTAGTTTAATGTACTATAAAGTAGTTTATGACCTTTACCTTCGTAGGAATAGTAGTTTTCATGATATTTGCTAAAATAAATTGATTTATAGTTGTTCGGACAATCAGTTTGATTTATGAAAAACTTCATTTCAGAAACCATTGGACGTACATATGTCTGCCAGAGCTCAAATTAAAGCTAGTCAAATTTACTACAAAATAGTTAATTATGTTTATTTTAGTAGTAGTAGTAATTTCTAGTTGTTCGTATGAAATGTTGGATTTTTGAAAAAATATATCTTAGATGCACATGTGTCTGCCAGCACTCAAAATAAAAGAATTTAACTTACTATAAAGTAGTTTATGAGACTTATTTTCGTATGGGTAGTAGTTTTTATGATATTCACATATGAATATAAATTTGGCAAATGAAAATTTGTCCGAACAACTATAAATCAATTTATTTTACCAAATTTCATGTTAACTATTACTCCTAGGAAGATAAACATCATAAAATACTTTATTGTTTATTAAACTAGCTTTAATTTGAGTGCTAATAAGACATCTGTACGCCAAATGGTTTTTGAGATTGGATTTTTCAAAATAAATTTACTAACTACTGATCTTTCAGTACGTCCCATACATTTTCATGCAATGTTGCTTTTTAAAAAGCTATATCTCGAAAACTATTTAACGTAAATAACTCTATCAGGGCTCATATTTAGCAAATTTACTCTTCTTTAAATGATGTTCTCTTAGGTTTTATTGTGTTGTTGCTACTTTTTAAGATATAGACTTCCGAATGAAAAATTAGTGTTTCTTATCGCTTTGAAACAGCTGTCATTTTTTATTTCCCCAACCTGTACTTGGCAGACTCATCAATTTTGACTAGTAATTATACATAGTTTTCATTAAAGTAATCAAAAATTGGGGTGAGATAACTGCCTTTTTTCTCCTCTTGGGCTCTTGTACTATACCTAGCTGGATGGGTTTGAATTTGTCCATTATGAACAACAAAATGGACTACTTCATCCTTCCCATACAGAATCGATAAATATTAATTTTCTAAATAGAATGTAAATTTAAGGATTGTATAGTATGCTATTTTAATTTCTATAATGTTTTTTGTTGATAACAAAAAATTAATTCAAATAACCAATCATTTAGCAATAATTTGCAGTATTTTTTTAATTTAATGGTAAGGGCAATAAAAGTCTATTTTTATTAAAACTTAATCTTTTATATGAATTAACATCCTTTTATATATGAGACATCAATAGACAATATGTATATGCTATATACATGAAATATATTACAAGTTGTTTAACTAAATGATCCTGTACAAAACATAACTAGAACAATGGATAGGATCAAGAAAACTGAAAGGTTCCATTTGTATTATTTGGTAATCAGGTTCATAATAGAAGAAATCATGAAATGAGGTAGTTTGCCATTTTGCCACTTAGTCCCTAAGCAGTCAGTTCTCATGATCTGCTCTATAGCAGGAATGGAATATCAAAAGCAAAGTATCAATAATTTTTATAAAATTAAAATTATAAATATGTTATTCTGACATGCATATATTTGAAATTATAATGTCCAGAACATTTAGAAATGAAATTTTAAGCTATAATTATCTCCTAATGATACACGTTTAGTTTATTGATAAGTATTTCTAGGTTATTTTATTTGTTAATATATTTTCATTGCATATAAATTATTATACTTCCAAAGTGTATCAATTATATATATATATTTATAAGTTGATAGGGGTTGGTTATTACATAACAAAACAATTAAGCAATGTCTCAGTTTTTAGACCCACCTAATTTCATGACATCTACTACACTAAAATATATTTGGATAATAAGTAATAATTTAAGTTATTTATTTGATAAATAAATCCATAATTTTAGCAAGCAGATTTGTTCGAGACCAAGATAATACAAAGGAACCCTCTTAGTCTTCTACAGCTAATGTAACTTAACCATAAAAGATAAAAATATGAGGTAATGTCAAAAAAACAAGAAACATATATAATTTAATTCCATAGGAAAAAGTAATAAAAATTAACAATATCATGTTTACATTTAAAAATTAATGGTTAATTTACACCTCCATCGAATTGAAAAGATCTCTTTCGACTACATAGCCATTCGACGGCTAAACCGTGATTCTCATTACTTCAAAAAAAGATAACTTGAACTAACATATTTTAATCATACATTTACAGTAAAAATATATCATTAAAAAAATAAAAACAAAAATATTTTACAAATCATCAAACTTGACCTCTATGATAAGGCACTGACAGTAAGAAATGACTCTGCACCATGGAACAGCCTCATATTTTTAAAAATCTTTTCGATTTCATTCAACATCAATACCGTTTGTATCAAAAGTAGTAGATGAATCAGGATCATTGTTAACAGTAAGTCATATCATTAAATCTTATTGTTAGTTCAAGTTTGCTTTTCATTCAGTACATTAACTCTGGTGTTTACTACTGAGTCATCAAGACGTTTGTCCATAGTCACTTCAATTAAAAAAACAATTCTAATATTTATTTACAATTAGGAAAAAAAAATTATTTATTTACAAGTGAGAATATTACATCTCATGTGCTCGACTAACTTTTCAACTTAATTTGGTATTTATGTATTAGCCATGCTTGAAGTTGTAGTAACCTGCACTACAACCTTCTTTGTTTAGTTTTAAACAGTAAAGTTTTTTTAATTTTAAGACTTTTTAAAAAATTATTATACTATCCAGCTGAAGAGCATACGCAAGGATATGTGTATTTCTAGTAATGAAGAAAAACAGTTGAAGTAAAGAATGCAATTAGAAGAAAGGAATTAGAAAAGATATATGGTTTTGATGGGACCAGAGTATATTTTAAAACTACTTTGAGGTTTAATTATAGTAACACAAAATTCAATCCTTGATTGAATGATTCAAAGAACAATTGTATCAAGTAGACAAAACACTGTATTGACAGGTACGAGGGTGGTATATACACATATTTTGCATTTAATGTATCTTTGTTGTTCAAATTAAATTAATAAATATAATCGAAATTTTATTTTTAATGCCGCGATTTATATTAGTAATAAAATCAGATTAGATATGGTGAGATATATTACAGCACACATTGCAGTACAGCTAATACATAAATACATAATTTCTTTTTTTAAGTAATAGTAATTTAAGTAAATATTGCAGCTTTAGAATATGATAGTATAAATATTTATTTAAACTAAAATTTCAAGTCAAGAGCGGGCACCGAAGTGAGAAGTGAACTGTACATTTGCATCGACTAAACTTTCAACTGTTATATTTACAGCACAAAGGTTCCAGACCTTATGCAATTATTAAGGGACGTTGCTTATAACAAAATATTTTCAAATTTTACCAATATACAATTTATCTATCAACAATCAACATTTTATACATCGAACCCCTGACAACAGTAAATGCTCAATCTGATGCTGTCACATTTGTTACAAAAGTTAACAATACTTTTTTTTTTTTTTTTTTTTTGAAGAGAGAATAACTTAAAACCTTATTTCAAATCATGAAGAAGAGTAACTAGTATAATTACTAGTTACTCTTCTTCATAATATATTAATATTATATGATTTATTATATAATATAATATAATATGATTTATTAATATTAATATTAATTATTGAATTGTAAAAGCAAGAATATTCATTCATTAATATAGAGTGTCGACTGAACTTGCCCAATGAAATACTTTGTTTTGTCTAAGTTATATTACAATGTTTCAACATCACAAAAAAGTTTACAATTCTTTTTAAGAACGATCTAGATCCCAATAATAGTTTATTTTTTTTTTTTATTAAATACCATAGGGCATTATGGCAGGACGAGTTGATCATAATCAAGTTCCCAATCCTGTGCCTACCTAATATAATCTATATCAGCGATCACTGTAAATTTTTTACACGTTGCAGATTGAAGATTTTTCAATTAAATATTGAATACTTTTTATAGATTTATAAATGATTATAGACATAAGTAAATTTTTATGAAATAATTAATTTATTAATAT
>NW_027111684.1:0-318 GCF_000696795.3 Halyomorpha halys
TGCTTGACTCCCAAGTTATAAAAATTATAAACACGCTTCGTCTTCAGAATTATATTCAGTAATACAATTCATTCTTATGTTTTTCTTTTTTCTTTCCTCTTTTTTTATTTTATTAAATTCATGGACATTATTTATTGGTTTGTATATTTTATAATATGATAACAATTTTATGAAAAAAAATTAATTGTGCATCAATATATGTCAATATAAGTTATATTTTACAGAAGTGAAACTAAAAATAAAAGGAGTGCGAAATGAAACACTTGAAGTAAACTCAAAGACTGATCTATTTGCGGAGTCTGTCCGTCTATATATATA
>NW_027111684.1:6317-7306 GCF_000696795.3 Halyomorpha halys
TGTTCTGATTTAGTCCCTAAAATAAAAAAATAGAAACTTTACAACCTTACAATATTGCCCTCCGAAAGGGAGGTGAGTACAATCCGTAGTTGCAGGAAGCTTTAATTGCACTAGGTAAACTGTTCTTCGCTTTTTCGGTTCTTTTAAGCTTTCTATAATAACAATATTGTGTTCTCTAATCGTCTTAAAATTCTCTATCCGGATTGTGCATTATTCATCGACCGTATTCTCATTAGTTTACGATAATCGATTACTACTCAGTACTCTTCACTCTTCCTGCGTACTGGGCAGTACCACAATGAACTGGTACAGGACGAAGTACTGTCTACAATTATCCCTTGCTTCTGGAAACTTTCTGTTTCTTCCTTAATGTGTTTTCAAAGTATCTGGGGGTATCGCCTCTCCTTCACGTACGTTACCCTATCCTGCTTCAATGTGATTTCTTGCACCGTTTTCCCTGTAGCTCCCAGTACTTTCCCTTCTTTGAAAAAAAATATCATCATATTGCTTCAACATTGCCTCTTTCCAATTCTCCCTCCGGTTAATCACGCCTACTCTCGCATTACTGTCATCCACGAGTTTCTAACAGCTGTATCTTTTCCCTCCAATTCAAATCACTTCCCCAAAATTCTCGTCACAAATCGTGACTTCACTCTGACCCCCAATATTTTTTATCTTTGCTCCCACCTTTTCCAAATGATGGTTGTGATTTTTTGGAAAAGGTGGTTATTATCTGGTAGTCTGGGGGCATTTGGACTGTTACCTTCTCTTCCTTAGCTGCCTAGTTACTCAATTCCATTTCTGTTTTCCCTTCAATGCTGCAGAGCCCATCAAGAGTGACCAACTGACAATTACATACTCTGACCTGTAGTTTCCTCTCTCGATCGCTCAATCTCTCAAGGACCTCCCGACAGACGGTTGTGCTTGAGCTCCCAGTGTTCATCAGACAGCTTACTCATCTCTTCGCTCGTATAATGGGCAAACCGCCG
>NW_027111684.1:10488-11272 GCF_000696795.3 Halyomorpha halys
TTTTTTAAAATTTTTAAGTATAATACTTTTTTTTTAATATTACGTTTACTTTCAAAATTGAAGATGACATTTAACTCCATACACATCTTATTATATACCAAAATGTATGCTATTTAATCCTTTACTTTTTAGTAATTTACATATTTAAGCTATATGTAATAAATTAGGAATTCTCGGCTATAAACTTATTATCGGCTATTAACTAACTACACCTCCAAGGAGTGGAAAACATTTTCATATTCAAAAATTCATGATCTTTAGTTTTACATGTTATAGCGCGTTAAATCGAAAAACTCATGTTAAATGGAGAAATATTTCCGTCTTTTCTCATGTTAAAACGATATAACATATGACATGGTTAAGAGTCTGTAACTAGATCTGTTGAAATAGAGAATGACGTCACGCAACAGACCAGCTGAGCACGTCACCATTTTGTTTCTTGTCGTAGTAACAAGGAATGTAGTATTATAAACATTACTTGCTCGTAGTTTCTATTTTGATTGTGTTAGTATTTTTTTTTGGATGTTTTAATAACTAATAAAGCAATGTATATCAATAATAATCAATGTTTTGACACTTGTCAATTAGCTCATCTTGATTCTCTTCCTCACAAGCTAGAAGATTAACAAGACACTCAGTAGCCAAACTTTTACAACTTACACTTTTCACTTAATTTATGCATGTTGCAATAACTTGATTTAAAAAAACTTAGAAGT
Source organism: Halyomorpha halys (assembly GCF_000696795.3). Taxonomy (NCBI): domain Eukaryota; kingdom Metazoa; phylum Arthropoda; class Insecta; order Hemiptera; family Pentatomidae; genus Halyomorpha; species Halyomorpha halys. The sequence goes on from NW_027111684.1 coordinate 11,205, forward strand.
AAACAATAACATGAAATTTTGGAAGGAAAGGTTATAAAACAAGTTGCTCAGAAAATCCGCTGGGATAT
>NW_027111685.1:0-3357 GCF_000696795.3 Halyomorpha halys
TAAATATTGTATATTAGAGTGTAAATGTGACTAGAAGCTATATTATTTTATCATTATGTTATTTTATTAATTTATTTTTCATACAGATAGTTTGATTATGTTCATTTTGTTTATTCTTTTGTTTGTATATATATTTTAAGAGAGTTTTTTTTTTCATTTATTTATTTTATTTTATTTTAGTATGTATGAGATCATTCATTACTAGTACCTATTGCCCACAACTGTGTGGCAGATTGTGATATCTATCAATATATAAAAGTATTATTATTAAAAAAAAAAAAATTCTTTTACGTCCTATATATTTCTCATTTTAAATGATTATAAAATATATTATTACTAGTAGTCCTGAAATCGATATTATTGTAACTATACTACTTAGTAGTGTACTATAACAAAAAAATGGGGTGCAGTAATTTATTTGTTTTCTTCTCTTGGGCTCCTGGGTATAAACAAATAAAAATAAAATACTATATGAAATAATATTTATTTTTTAAGTAAATAAAATGGGAAAAGGATCGCAGTAAAACATTACTCCAACCTTAAACTCAATTTTATTCACTCAATAATTTAATTTTTTTTCTAGTCCTCGTAGAACTTAAATACTTAAACCTATCTAACTGTTGTACAAATGTATTTCCTCCTATACAGATTGAAAGTTAAAAGCTAAATAGTTATTTGTGTTTTTTAGATATTATATATAAAAAATAAAAAAAAATTCCTTCTATATCTATGCCGTTTACATAAGAGTTAAAAGCCAAAGATTCATGTGTTAGAACACTCGGCTATTGTGGGGGATTTAAAATTAAAAATTAAAAAAGAAGGCAAAATAAGATGTTATAATTTGTCAACATATGTACATTCTTATCTGTATATTATAATTTACTTCTTCTTATTTTTTTAGGAGGTTAGAAAAAAAAAAATTCCTCCTATATCTATATCACCGAAATTGTTCCCGTGTATTTCGCTGACTCTATATTTTGTTTTGTTCATATTTATTTCGAGACTTAGTTACTTACTAGAGTTCATCAACGTAGTTGTATTTAGTTTTATAGTTTCCTTGTCCTCACCCAATAATACCAAATCATCAGATGGTGAAATCCCGGTGCTTGGGTATGCACCGGGATTTCACCATCTCAAATTCTTCCCGAATCCAATCCTTACAATCCAAAATCCTTGGTAAAATTCTTAATGCTCCTTACTTTGTCACAAATCAAGTCAACCATCATGACCTAAATGTCCTATATGTTGCCGATTTGGCCAAAACCAGATACCATTTCTTCCATGATAAACTTCTCAACCATCCAAATCCACTTGTTTCTAACCTGGCTTCTCCTTCATTACCTAATAATCCTCCTAGGCGTTTGAAAAGAAGATGGCCTCGAGATCTTCTCCTCTAGAAATGTTATAGGAGTTCTATCAATGGGTAGATTCTCCACATGTTTGTATCATGTCACCTACAGGAAATTTACTTGTTGTATATATGTTATACAGTTGTAAATAACAATAATTAAATTATTAAATTAAAAAAAAAAGTACCAATTTATTTTATATTTATTTATTAGAAGACTCGGCCATGGTTCACTATTGTTGGATTTGGGGATGTATATAGATTAATTGAAAACAATTAAAACTTTAATATATTTAGTTAAAATTAATCATATATTAATATATTTATTCACACATTAAATTAATTGTTTAATATAACTATTTCGTTTATAGCGGTTAAAATAGTATATTATAAAAATATATGGTAATGATATACGATAAAAATGGATTAATATAGTACGAGTATCTGATGTCTCTATGCACCTTACTAACCAGTTTCCATTAAACTGAAATACAAAAACACGTTTCATGTCTCAGTACTAATATTAGTCCAATTTGGATCTATGTAGGCAATTGAATATGACTACAATTATCTTTTAGAATCTTTGGTGTACAAATTTCAAGTTATAATATAAAATAAACAAATCTACCGAAAATTCAACAATTGTTTTAAAAATATGTGTAAAATTTCAGAGGCTGTACCTTTAAAAATAATAGTCCAATGATTCTATTTATTTTTTGCAGTGAATTCAATATAATAAAGTTCGTAATAATAAAAAAATTCAGCTTTCGAACGGGGGTGAGTGATAAGATTTGGATAAAATGCAGACGAGTTAAGAAAAATGATATGAATAATGAACATCGGGAGAAAAATAAAATGCTACAAAAAAATGAAATGAAAAAAAATTTACTTATTAATTTCTTAGAAAAATGATGTTTATAGAGTTCTAGACAACGCTAAATACGAATATGACTTGATTTTTCCTTTAAAAAAATTTTTGGGCTACTTTACTTGAGGCCTCATAAGGATTTTATGTATATTTTTTTCTTTTGTGAATATTAAATTGTTTAATGGAACAATGATATTTTTTCTTATTTATTAGTAAGAAACAAACTGATTGGTGAAATATAACCATAAAAAAAATATATACATTATGAGCCACGCGCCAAAAATTTATAATTTAAATTTTAACTGACAAATCGAGAATTCTTTTAGCTTTAATCCTTCCCATGAAGAAGAAGGACATTTAAAAAAAAAAAAAGCAAATAAATCGGTACTGCTATTCAAAAGTTTATGGTGTGTTTAAGGTTCGAACCTTTCCCTTATATACTCCTATATAATATAGTTTTTATCGTTATTATTGCATTTTTAACGTTATATAACGTGTATATTTAATGATTTTAGCTAAAAAGTACAAAAAGAGATAAAAATATATACCTAAATTTTCCAAGTAAGATATTTTACAAAATATGAGATATCTATCTCAATTTAGAATTTTTTTTATTTCAGACTTCCCGATTTAGAAGAAGATAGTGAAGACTATGAAGAGCACATGAGATACAAATCGGCAGAGCTTAACTTCGAAAAATGTGACCTGTCTTATCCTTGTCCTGTAGGAATATTTCATTTCAAATGAACATATAAAATAAAATAAATAATAAAAATTTAAATTGTATTTATTTATATTACCTTGCTAGTCAGCATTATTTATTTATTTATTTTCAAGATAAAAATATTTATTATTTCTCACTTTTCTTTCTATATTTCCGACGACTTTTAGGACCAACTGCCAGTTAACCAGTCCATTTACAATTTATTACATTAGGTTTAAATTTAATATAATTATTTAAATTAAGTATTACTTTACTAACACATTGCACATTAATAAAACAATAAAATGAGAAAAGTCAATTTTTTCTATATTTTCTTTAATTCTTTTACGACGGACTTGAACTTTGGGGAACTGCTATTAAGGAGACTTATTAAAATAAAAATGGACAATTGGAGTTCTGGCAATGGTCAGATTCTCC
>NW_027111686.1:0-651 GCF_000696795.3 Halyomorpha halys
TATTATTGTATATCTTTTTTTTTGATTATACCAGGTGTGTGTAATTTATATATGTCCGATTACGGATCGATAAGTATGGTGTGTGAGATAGCAACCTGTTGTATTTAGGCAGCATAGATAAATAAAGTATTTCTCTCTCTCTATAACTTACGAGCACTTATGCACGATGCTCCTTATAGACATTATTGGGGTTTATTTACAAGGGGAGTTAGGATTAGAGTTGTATACAGGCGTTGTCCAACCATAACTCCCCCCTACCAGTTTATGAACATGCCTCATAAAATACAAAAAAGATAACCGCAACAAAACACAAAAAAACTTACCTATACACAAAAAACGAAAACTAAAAAAATACACTTTTGAGTAACGCGGAAATGGCGCATCAGGTGCTGGACAAGTTGTCGGAAGCAGTGTTGGCACCTTTCCGATTGTTGTTTCAATTGTTCGGAGTTCCGGGCCGCATCTCATCAGATTCAGGCAGAGAATTCGACAATGACATGATTCGAACATAAATGAAGGACCTTGACGTAACATGGCATCTCAACACACCAGGACACCCCAAGAGTAGAGGAGGCATAGAGTGGCTTCATGGCACGTTATATATATTATATTATATAGGCTTCATCAATACTAAAGTTATATATATATATA
>NW_027111686.1:3026-3388 GCF_000696795.3 Halyomorpha halys
TGTCGGATCTGGGAAGAGGTATATTATTAAGACTAACAGGTGGACAGAAGCTTCGGCGGAGATTGAAAGTCAAATGGGTGCATTTCGATTCATTGACTTTTATCCGCCATTGGTTGCACCATTCCTCAATCCGGATGAGGTGTGTTTGGAGATTGGATGAGGCTGTAACAGGATCGGGATGGGAGGATAGGATAGCTGTATCATCGGCAAATGTTGCCAGGAATGTGTCTGGAGTGATGGAAATGTCACCAGTGAAGAGGATGCAGTGGACAGGACCCAGGACACTGGCTTGGGGAACTCCTGCCTCGATGGGGTAGATATTTGAGTACTCAGAACCACTGCGAACTCGAAAGGAACGATCT
>NW_027111686.1:3438-4020 GCF_000696795.3 Halyomorpha halys
TTTCCACCATTAGTTTGCAACGGATGAATGTCCTGTCCATTCCTATCAGTTCATGTTCATGCTTAAAAGACATCAGTAGACCAAATAGTTCCTGAGATATAACCGTCAAAAGCAAAACATTTTGTCAGAAAGTCAGCATTCTGTGAATTTATTTTGCAAATATAATAAAAATACTACCCCTACCCTAAACACTAATAATAACTTTGTTTTTAGGATGGAAAATAAGCTTTAATTTTATGCCTAATAGACATCTGTACGCAAAATAGTTCATAAGATATTGCCGTCAAAAACAAAACATTTTGTCAGTGAATCTACAGTTTCTAAATTTATTTTGCTAATATGAAAACTACTACTCCTGCAAAAAAACAAAAAATAACATAGTGTTTAGGACGTTAAATAATCTTTATTTTGATGCCTAATAGACATATGTACTCCAACTAGCTCCTGAGATGTAGCCGTCAAAAGCCGCATCACTGGTAATGAGCCAGTGGAGGCTGAGAAAGTGCGCTAAATCCGCAAACACTCAACTTGAGTGGAGAATCTGACCATTGCCAGAACTCCAATTGTCCATTTTTATTTTAA
>NW_027111686.1:6115-6516 GCF_000696795.3 Halyomorpha halys
TGGAGATAGTTAGGATTAGTGGACTATGATCTGAAGATAGGTTATCGAGGCGTGAAAGGGAAGTGTTCAGAGGGCCTAAGCCTTTGTGTATAAAGGAGGTCCAGGAGGTCAGGGTTGCGGTTAGGATCGGTTGGCCAGTATGTAGGAGAATTGGGACAAAGAATGTCGCATCGAAGGGAATTGATAGCAGACCGGAGTGATCGTCAAAGGGAATTGGTGGTTCTAGCTCCCCATTGTTGATTTTTTGAGTTGAGGTCTGCACCTAGAAGGAAGTGTTGTCCGAGGGAATCAAGGAAAGAATTGAATTGTGGTTGAGAAGTGGAAATTCTCGGTGGGGAATAACCCGCTACAATTGTTATGGGGAATAGAGAAGTTTGGATCGATACGGCTGTGGTTTGTAG
>NW_027111686.1:8996-11259 GCF_000696795.3 Halyomorpha halys
GAAAAATGGCGATACCTCGGTTGCACTTGGATTAGAAGGGCCAGGTTGGGAGTTCGTTTCATCAATTGAACTACCTGGTGTCTCAGGTGGTGTGTTTCTTAGTGATTTTTTGGTTTTTGTTTTGCTGGAGAGTTTCTGGGTGTATTACCCAGGCTTCGTGATCTTTTCGTGCTATTTTTACAGGACATCACCATATGGAAGTATCTCATACCATAATGGTGAGTCGAGATAAGAAAAGAAAAGAAGTTAAAAATAGATCAATTTTATTTTGCGTATTTATACATGTAATTAAAGGTGTAAAAGACAGTGCGGTCCTGCTTCAATGCTAGCCAGTGAGCAACTGACAAAGGCTGGAGTTGTTATCTCCAGTACGAGTCTATGGCTGCTGTTAGTATTAAGGGACGCATACACAGTTCACTAAAAGTTTATAAATAAGCGACAACTCACCTATATTTTATTTCTCATGTGAGCAGTATCACTTATTATTACACTGTTACTGTTTTTTCACTACTGTTTTTATTTTAGTTCACTGGAAAATACAGTCTATTGTGGGACACGAAATAGCATATGTTCATTTGCTAACTAGCGCATGCGCACTCCTTCTACAAAATCAAAACATTCTTTCAGAAAAACGGAAAATCGGCATTCTGTGAATTTATTTTGCTAATATAATAAATAGTACTACTCCCACGAAAAAACTAATAATAACTTTGTTTTTAGGATAGTAAATAAGCTTTAATGTGATACATCATAGACATCTGTACACCTAATAGTTTCAGAGATATAGCCGTCACAAGGAAAACATTTTGTCAAAGAAAAAAAAAAAAACCTGCAGTTTCTAAATTTATTTTGCTAATATCATGAATAGTACAACTCCTACGAAAAGACTAATAATGACTTTGTTTTTAGGACGGTAAATAAGCTTTAATTAATGCCAAATAGACATCTGTACATCTAATAGTTTCAGAGATATACCCGTCAAAATATAAAAATTTTGTCAGAAACACGAAAAACCAACATTTTCAGAACTTAATTTGTTAATATCAAGAAAAATACTATTCCTACGAAAAAACTAATAATAACTTTGTTTTTAGAACGTTAAATAACCTTTAATTTGATACCTAATAGAAATCTGTATACCTTAAAGTTCCTGAGATATAGCCGTCAAAAGTCAAAATCTGTACACCTAATAGTTTCATAGATATTGCCGTCATAAGCAAAATATTTTGTCAGAAAAACAAAAAATCAATATTTTCTAAAATTATTTTGCTAATATCATGAAAAGTGCTACTCCTACGAAAAAAACAAATAATAACATAGTATTAAGACGTTAAATAAATTTTATTTTGATGCCTAATCGACATCTATACTCCAAATAGTTGCTGAGATATAGCCGTCAAAAGCAAAATATTTTGTCAAAGAAATGAAAAATCGACGTTCACCGAATTTATTTTGCTAATATCATGAAAACTTCTACTCCTTCGAAAAATCTAATAACTTTGATTTTAGGACGTTAAATATTCTTTAATTTGATGTACACCTAATATTTACAGAAATATAGCCGTCAAGAGAAAACATTTAAGCAAAAAAAAGAAAAATTGACATTTTTCCTATTTATTTTGCTAATATCATTAAATTATCATTAGACATCTGTACACCTAATATTTGCAGAGATATAGCCGTCATAAGCAAAACATTTTGTCCGAAAAAATCGAAATTAAAATGATCTGGAAAAATTTACTAATATAATAACTAATATCATTGAAACTACTACTTCTACGAAAAAACTAATAATAAAATTGTTTTTAGGACATTATATTAGCTTTAATATGATGCCTAATAAACACCTAATGATTACAGAAATATAGCCGTCATGAGCAAAACATTTAAGCAAAAAAGAGAAAAATCGTCATTTTTCGAATTTATTCTGCTAATATCATTAAAACTACTACTCCTATAAAAAAAATTAATAATTACATTGTTTTTAGAACATTATATATACTTGTTTTGCTAATATCATGAAAAATGCAACTCATACGATAAAACAAATAACACCTTTTTTTCATGATGATAAATTAGCTTTAATTTGATGCCTAATAGACATCTGAACGCATTATAGTTCTTGAGATATAGCCGTCATAAGCAAAATATTTTTTGAGAAGAACAAAAACCGACATTTTGTGAATTTCTTTTGCTAATATTATGAAAACTTCAACTCCTGCGATAAAACTAATAATAAAATTGTTTTTAGGACATTATATAA
>NW_027111687.1:0-1002 GCF_000696795.3 Halyomorpha halys
ATCAATAGCTCGCTGAGTGCACCTCATACTGAAATATAGATATAAGGCTTAGCTACGTACCTATGTAAAAACAATAACAATAATTATTTAAAGGGTCAAAAAATTCACATCCAGGATAACTAAAAGAAAATGGATAATTATTAACAATATTTATTAATTCAAAGTAGTTATACATAAAGATAAATTTAGAATTTACTTTGTTGCCTTAACATTAATGGGAAGACTGAGTTTATGTGTCTCTAACCAAGGAATCATAATTAGGTTTATATGACAAAGATAATAATAATGAGTCCAAAATATATTGTGCTGTGTGGAATTTATGACCTTTGCAATTTCCCAGAATACATTAAAATATTGGTAGGAAATTTTGTCCTCTATAATTGCTTCAAAGTTAATAATACACGGGATTCCACCCCAGACATTGCAAGCGATTGACAATCGAATTGTTGGCCACCCCTGCTCTTTCTGATAAGTTCTTGATAATGCATGTTTTGTAGGTTAGGTAAGCTAGTTAAAAGATGAATCGTTAGGATAAGTTTTGTGGGTATACACCGTAAATCCTCACAAGATGGAAACTTCTCTCCAAATGTAACAATGCAATGAAACAAATGCCCCGAATATGCAAGGCAAGGGTGGGGGTACGAGAATCCCGCTCCATATGAGGATTTAGCCCTTGGAACACCTCTGAACAGGAAGTCCAGTTTACATATCATCTTTCTTGTTTGATTGCCACCAATGAATGTTTTTTTTGCAGAGATTAAATGTCTAAAAACAAGCTTTCTTGACCCTTCTAGTTTCGGAGGGTGATATATATATCGATCTTTGCTGCATTAGTGATTAGTGCCAGTGCCGATTTACCAGCCCACACCTTATAGCGCTTTACTATTCGTGTTGGGAGAGATCTCTATCTCAAAATAAATTTGTAATACATTATAAATGCTCTAATTTCATTAAGAGAGAATTTAACAAAAAAAAATTAATTCTTGGAGTTATTCTTTATTT
>NW_027111687.1:3287-3784 GCF_000696795.3 Halyomorpha halys
TATTATAGACACTTAATCTCAGAGCTGGTTTCTAGGCAATCAGAACATACACTGTTACTATTAATAACACTTAAACTAATTTATATCTCTTTTACAAATGTATTTATAAGTTAGAACAAAACTAACCAATTCCATGGAACTTCCTTTAATATTTTCTTTGTCTTCTTATTCAACAAAACAACACTTGCTGTAAACAATCTTTCAGCAAACAAACACTAACGAAACAAAACCTTGTTCCCCTAAAAATTTTTTACTCACAATCCACCGAAGTGTGTTGTTTGACGATCCAAACAAAGAATCCTTTTTTCTTAGTGGACGACTCACCAATGTCTCCGTTTTCAAGATGTCCACCCTTGAGCTGGACAAGAGATGATGAGGATCTCCTCATCCAGGAAACATCACTCCCCACCCGTGCTTAAGCAACGAATGTCCAAAAACCAAGTTTTCTTCCTTCCCCTTCTCTCATTGTTAGTTCACAACATCAATTGTAGCACTAC
>NW_027111688.1:0-1850 GCF_000696795.3 Halyomorpha halys
ATGTTACGGTACTTTATTATTATTATTAGGTTTCATACTAAGCATACACATTCCCTAAACATGTAATTTAGATTTTGTATGAATTTTCGTTTTCGAGGTAGGCTGTCCACACAAACAGTCCATTTCGCGAGACTTAGTTATTTGGACTCAGGGGACCTAAAGCCGTGGTAAACTCGAAATCGGTTGAAAAACTCCATTCTATATATATTTAGATAAGTGAAAGTAAAAAATTGAAGCAGATTAAGTTATTTAGTTAATAAATATTCATAAATTAATGTTGGGTTTTATTATCGTTCTTGTCGTTTTCCAAAATATACTTATATTCCTAATTTCATTATAGTTTTGTTATATTTACTGTGTTTACGCACGTAAACATTTTATTTATTTTTTGGAAGGTTGAAAATTTTTATTTTTTTTTACGTAAACATATTGCACAATAAATAACATTGTTATAAATCTACTTCTTTTACTATTACATTATCTGGTAATATAATGTAAGATATTTTGTAAATATGAATATTTAATTGTTTTTAATATCGAATTAATAGAGTTTAATAACAGGAGATGGCGGCTATTTCAAAACCTTAAAAAACCAGTGACTTTCCATTCGGAGCTTTATATCTTAAAAACTACCAACACTAAAAAATCTAAGAGAACATTATTTAAAGAAGAGCAAATTTGCTGCAATATTAGCCCTAAAAGAACTATTTACGTCCAATAGTTCTCGAGATATAGCTTTTTAAAAAACAAAATTTCTTAATAATCTTCTGAAAGATTAGTAGTTAGTTAATTTATATTGAGAGATCTATATCTCAGGAACTATGAGACGTACAGATGTCTATTTGCATTCAAATTAAAGCTAGTTTATTGGACTATAAAGAAGTTTATGACTTTTACCATCGTAGGAATAGTAGTTTTCATGATATTTGCTAAAATAAATTGATTTATAGTTGTTCGGACAAAAGTTTGATTTATGAAAAACTTCTTCAGAAACCATTGGATGTAAAAATGTTTGCCAGCGCTCAAATTAAAACTAGTTAAATTTACTACAAACTAGTCAATTATGTTTATCTTTGTAGGAGTAGTAGTTTTTATGATATTTGACTAAATAAACTCACAAAATTTTAATTTCTAGTTGTTCCTATAAAATGTTGGATTTTTGAAAAAATATATCTCTAAACCCATTAGTCACACATATGTCTGCCAACACTCAAAATAAAGGAAATTTAACTTACTATAAAGTAGTTTATGACACTTATCTTCGTAGGTGTAGTAGTTTTTATGATATTCACATATGAATATAAATTTAACAAATGAAAATTTGTCCGAACAGCTATAAATCGATTTATTTTAGCAAATTTCATGAAAACTACTACTCCTACCAAAAAAAACGTCGTAAACTACTTTATAGCTTATTAAACTAGCTTTAATTTGAGTGCTAATAGACATCTGTACGTCACATAGTTATTGAGATATACATTTCTCAAAATAAATTAACTAACTACTTATATTTCAGTACGTTCCATAGAACATTTGTATGAAATGTTGCTTTTTAAAAAGGTATATCTCGACAACTATTGTACGTAAATGGTCTATTTCGGCTTACATTTTAGCAAATTTACTCTACTTTAAATGATGCTCTGTTAGATTTTCTATTGTTGTTGATAGTTGTAAAGATATAGAGCTTCGAATAAAAAATTAATTATTTTTAACGTTTTGAAATAGCCGCCATTTTTTATTCCCCCAACCTGTACTTGGCCGACTTATCAATTTTGACTAATAATTATACCTAGTTTTCAATTAATTTATCAAAAATTTGGGTGAAATAACTGCGTTTTCTCCTCTTGGGC
>NW_027111689.1:0-649 GCF_000696795.3 Halyomorpha halys
AAGATAAAAATTGAGTGATGTTTTAGGAAATGGTATCATTATTTTTATCAAATGCAATATTGTTGCTATTAATAAACCCAGCATTTACCTTCCTTTTTTTATCCTCATTATATTACCTGTGTGTTTTATCATTCTATGCGAATCACTACATTTCAAAAAAAAAATTTATTTTGTAGTTATTATTAAATTGTAATAATAATGAATGAGTAGTTTCTGACATAAATTAGTAGTAATTAAATTTAATTTAAAATTGTTTTTCTTTAATGTCGAAAAATTCGGATTAAAAATTTCTTTTATATATGTTTGTTTTAAAAAAAAATCCTCAGTTTAATATTATATACAATTTTCTACAAACTATTTGATTATAATTTTTTTTTATGACATTTAATTGCTGTAGTAACTTTAGTTGATATCTGTTCATTCAGTTTCATAAACCCAGCATTTACCTTCCTATTTTTTATCCTCATTCTATTACCTGTGTGTTTTATCATTCTATGTGAATCACTACATTTCACTCCTATCTTGTAATTTTTTTCATCTGATTTTATTCTTAGTTATAAAATTTAGCTTAACAGTTATATCTAGTCCATATACATATGGAAGGTATAACTTCAAAATTCTCACTCTCCACTCAGCAAATTTTATATAT
>NW_027111689.1:4594-5341 GCF_000696795.3 Halyomorpha halys
AGCAAAGAACAACATAAATAAACAAAACCATATTTATTTATTTTATGCCGACGTTTCGACCTGAGTTTCAGGTCTTCATCAGGGGTTGTGGCGTGCAGAGGGGAAGTCGAAACGTCGGCATAAAATAAATAAATATGGTTTTGTTTATTTATGTTGTTCTTTGCTATCCGCACCCCCCGACAAACTTCTTCAAGCATTATTTTATTTGTTGGAAGATAGTCCAGTAATGGAAAATAGTAAAAGAAAACTATGTATTGCTAACCAACGCTCTCCCGCTCTTTGGACGGCTTGGTCAGAGCTGTCTGATTGAAGAAGAGATGACAGAATGACATCTGACGTTATCACTCGATCATATTTTTTTCAATCAGACAGCCCTGACGAAGCCCTCCAAAGTGGGGCGAAACGTTGGTTAACAATAAGTAGTTTTTTGTTACTATTCTGATACCTTTATTGACCGCATCCAAACTATCTTCCTACAATCTGGTTTATACCGTCAACTATCTTCTTCCAATATATATTGTTTTCTGTTATTGTCTGTTTTGTCCACACTATCTTTGACCACGTTACTAGAATATTACACATAAAAATGTAACATGAAATATCAAACTATAGAAATTTTCATACCCTCTCCCATAGTATTACAAATGCCAGTTTTCTTTTTTTTTTTCTTTTTTTTATTATACGCTCCAGTTTAATTTAAACAACTACCACAATTAAAATATGAGGAACAGATTTTCTGCCATTTTT
>NW_027111690.1:0-268 GCF_000696795.3 Halyomorpha halys
TAGAATGCAATGGTGATGGTGAAAGGAAAAGTCTGAGAATCTTAGTCATCCTAGCTACCATATAGTGTAATAATTTTTAAAAAATTAAAAATTAAAATTAAAGGAATCTTTGCTAGTTTTATAACTTTTTTCAAATATAAAAAATAATTTGGGTTCAAATTAAGAACTTTAATATCAAATAGATAATATAATTTTATTATACAAAAAGACTCTTAATCTCAGGGCATGTAGTTACTAGGCAATCAGAATACTAACACTTTTACTATTA
>NW_027111690.1:2953-3720 GCF_000696795.3 Halyomorpha halys
ATTCCGAGAACTTTTAAAACCACCCTCGTATTTCTGTGTTTGAAGATTAAACTACTGATATTAATAAAAATTATTTTATATATGTATATAGTAAAGATTATTACAGATTTCAAGGGTATGAGGATCATTTCTTTGCGTTGCAGTTGCTCGACTAAAGTGGCAATTAATGAATAGATGCAATTTAGCTGAATTGAATTTTTAATAAAGGTATTGGTACTTATAAAACAAAGCCAAAATAAAGTAAGCCACTCTTTTTTCATAGCTCCTGACCTCATATAAGATGTGAAAATAATTGTATAGTGACCCTTTCAATTTCTCTTGCCTGGTTTTTCTCTAAAGCAGGGAATCTGTATCAGGAACAAACGATTTGGACCTAAGCTAAGAATGTTGCGAACGTTGGGTGGAATATCGGTTGATAAATGTTATTAAATTTTGAGAAAAGTTGCTGTTTTTACTGTAAATGGGTAGTGGTAAAAATGGTGGAGTATGTGTTCTTCCGTCCATCCAATCCATCTCATTGGATGGACGGAAGAACACATACTATGCATGCTCCGGGCAGTCCGAAGTGGTTGCTGGAACTAGAGATGCGACATCGACAACAAAAAACATTGATGTTTTAAAATATGAATGCTTAATATTAAAATATTTTCCTTACGAAAATTAAAAAAAATCGTAAGTAACGATATTTTAATATTGAACATTAATATTTTAAAACATCGATGTTTTTTGTACTCGATGACATAAAGTCGGTTCCAACGACTTCTGAT
>NW_027111691.1:0-1027 GCF_000696795.3 Halyomorpha halys
TATAAATATATATGAGAGAAGATGATTAGGGGCGCAGTCAGCGAAGCACACATATAAGTTATTAGTCATATAAAACTTATTAGTGCCAACATTAGGCCAGAATTTCAAGTCTTCCTCAGAGATAAGAAAAAAAAACAAGATGGCACCCATAATGGTTAACTTGAATTTCAGTAAAACAATAAACATAAGAAGATAACAAATAATATAAGTATATTAGTAGTATTGAAGAAAATGCATTGTGTAATATAAGAATATTGACACTTTATACAATAATATAAAGGCTAAATAATAATATTAAAATCAAGAATACAAAAAAAAAATGAAATAATATAGGTATGAGTATCAACTAAATAAATACATCTACAAAATTCAGTAATATAAAAAATGAAGGGAAACATGTATGTATGATTAATATAATGTTTAAGTAGAATAACAAAATTAAAAAATAAGATATAAAGTTTTATAAGCTAAGAGTAATAAGTAATTACAATATTAAATTTATATAAAATAATATATTTATATATATTACTTATTACTCATTACTTATAAAACTTTATATCTCCTTTTTTAATTTTGTTATTCTACTTACATTTTTAATTAATCACACATACATTTTTCTTTTTTATATAATAGTACTGCAATTTTAAATTTATATTATTTTCTTTTTTCATTCTTAATTTTGATATTACGAGACCGAAATGGAAGAAAACTGCTCATCAATTTCATCTATTACAGCACTTACTAGACAAACCTTCTAAACTTCCAATCCATTACTCTCATATTCAATAAAAGTATTTAAATTTTTATTAAAGTTATTTATTATTATTATTAATGAGCCAACGTTTCGCCCCACGTTGCAGGGCTTCTTCAGGGCTATTTTGACGGCAGTCAAAACTAAAACCAAACAACAACCATTTTAGTTTTGAATGCCATCAAAATAGCCCTGAAGAAGCCCTGCAACGTGGGGCGAAACGTTGGCTCATTAAAATAGTATATTTCTACTATTTGAGTTTTTCTTGACCGCACC
>NW_027111692.1:0-1242 GCF_000696795.3 Halyomorpha halys
ATTTTTCTATTGTCTGGTGTATTAATAGGTACTATTATATTAATACAACCTCAGTTTTCTTACGACTATTGAAGAGAGATTATATTGTTTGTTTTTTATACTATGACTGTACTATTATGATATGGCTTTGTATGAATTTTTTTTTTTTTAAATAACGACGTGTGGAACACGGAAAATGATAATTTTCTTCATCACCGTAAATAAAGCTATCTTGAACATATCATTTAGCGAGCTGATGATGTTTTCTCAAAACCTTATAATATTTTTAAAAAATTGATTCTGCTATTCACTTTCACACCAACCTTGCATCACATCCTAAATTAAAGTGTCTCAAAATCTGTGCATACGAAGCTGCCGTTTTCGCGACTTTTCTCAAAAGCGCCCGGTTCACATGATTGGAAAAATTTGGAGGTGTTCTATCTCTTATCTTTTTCCCATATTTTTTTTATTCAAGACTCCCATTGGAGGTCTATACTGCCTAATCATGGTTGGGGGGTTAATGTTTTTCATTTTGTGGGACCCGCCACTCAGTGAAAAAAGTCAACACCCCAGGCCGGATTCGAACCGGCACCGCCAATAGATATAAATTGGTAAGACTGTGTCTTAACCACTGGGCAACTACCGGCCCCACGCGAGTGGCGCGAGTTCCGCGCGGTATTATTTAAAAAAAAAAGACTTATTCACACAAAGCCACACAGTGTAAAAAACTAATAATATAATCTCTATTCATCAGTAGGAAGAAAACTGAGGTGGTATTAATCCATTAATACACCTGACAATAGAAAAACAAACATTGATTTTATACTTATTCAAAGCATAAACTAGATTTATTTTCAAAATATGATTTTCGTAAATTATCACAGATCAATGGCCATTTAAAACTTCTTGTCAATCTAATAACATAAAAAGAAGTCTAAAAACATTATTGTGCTATGAATTGAAAAGTACTTAAATTTTATGCGTTGAGTCTATATTTTTTCACAAGACTGTATTTAGTATTAAAAATCATCTGATTTTTCTTTGATTTACGGAGTTTAATCAGAATCGTCGTAAAATCGAACTGGCACTTCTGGTTGTTCGATTTTAACAAAACGGTTGCTGTAATATCATAAGCATATTCATGCAATTTTAATTTCTTAGGTTTTTTGATTTTGAGCTAGATTTTTTATGAGTTGAAAATGTGTTACTTAGCCTAGTGGTAATGTTGTGTATCATAGGTGTAGGGGCCTCACGGATTCCGGG
>NW_027111692.1:2812-3555 GCF_000696795.3 Halyomorpha halys
CCTCATACGGCCTTCTAACTAACGTCTTCCAACCAGCATAAACTTTAATATTTTTCCTAAAACCTAAAATGTTCGCCAATTTTCCTCCGACATCTACAATAACATACAGTTTTTTTTTTGTCCATTTAAAATCAATGAAGTTCCTTTAGACATTGTAGGACGCATCCCTTCAAGAACAAGACAAGTTTAGTTTTTAATTTAATATGATATTCTCTATATGCTTATTCTAAGAAAAAAAATTTCGATTTCATAAATAATCTTTTCACTTTGTTGAGACTGGTTATTATTCATTTTTGGTTAATAATTGTTGTGATAAAGTATAATAGTGTAAATTGACTGCGATCAAAAGTTTTAATCTAATATGAAGAATTGAAAAAATAGGATAATGTTTGGTTGAAATTATTTATCTGGGCAGAATAGCCTGAATATTTTTTTTTAAAAATTGATGCGAACCTAAATTTTTATTTAAGATAGGCCTTGAGGATGGCCGAAACGTTAGAATTATAAAGAAATATAGATTGTTTTGAGACTTGAATGGGATCAAATTTATTTTATTTAAAATAAAAAATGTCTATTTAATTTCTTGTTGGTTTTAAATATGTTTTGAAGGAAGATAATCTGAATGGCGATGAATAAAGAGGAAAAACCTATTAATAGGTACTATTATATTAATACAACCTCAGTTTTCTTACGACTATTGAAGAGAGATTATATTGTTTGTTTTTTATACTATGACTGTACTA
>NW_027111693.1:0-839 GCF_000696795.3 Halyomorpha halys
ATATGGCGGTGAACGAAAAGAAAAAGGACGCGAGACCCTCATAATAAAATGGTGGCTATCAAAAACAAAATGGCGGCCGGGTAGACTCAGTCCCTACCAATATGGTGGTGAACGAAAAGAAAAAGGCCGCGAGACCCTCTTATGCAATGGAGGATATCAAAAACAAGATGGCGGCCGGGTAGACTCAGCCACTGCCAATATGGCGGTGAACGAAGAGAAGAAGGCCGCGTGACCCTCTTATACAATGGCGGCTATCAAACACAAAATGGCGGCCGGGTAGACTCAGTAGGGCGATGTACAATAGTAGAGTTGGAGAGATGATGGCAGTGGGGATGTACAAGATCAGATGATGAAGCAAAGGATGACGAAGTTTGAAGAGATGATGAAGGCTGAAGAGGTGTGGAAGAAAAAGAAGATGAAGTAGGAGTAATGGTACCTGGAGAGTTCCGGTGACGAGGTGATGACGTAACAATACGGCGGTTAAACAGACGAGCACTGCGGCGGATATTGCCGTTACTAGAGTTTGTATCTTGAGGGCCCCGTGTGTTTTGTGACATACTGGAAGATTATTGATTGAGCGTGTGTAAAGATGAAAGGAATATGGTCCGGGTGCGGTAAAAAAAAAAAACTCAAATAGTAGAATTATACTATTTTAATGAGCCACATTATTTGGTATACCAAACCCACTTATTCTGGTAGACTTCTCAACTATTTCTCTCAACACCCTTATCACCAAATTATTAATGTTGCTAAGAATCTTATCCACCGATCCTTTTCTCTTTCTGACCCTCAATACCACCAGACCAACATACAACGTATTAAACAGATTCTATTTAACA
>NW_027111693.1:2622-9614 GCF_000696795.3 Halyomorpha halys
CGTCCCCACTCCTCCCAATACCAACGGTCATTTTTGTTTTGACTGCCGTCAAAATAGGTATGCACTCTGTCACATCATTTGATTTGTATTCTTTTTTCTTTTTACATCTCTTTATTTGTATTATATTTAATATATTCTCAATAGTAATTAAAAAAAAACAGACTTTTCTTTATGATGCTTTGAAACGTGGCGTTTTAAATATACTCGAAAATTATTCAGCGTAAATAACTCTATTAGGGCTCATATTTTAGCTAATCAGTCTACTTTAAATAATGTTCTTTTGGGTTTGCGAGTGTTTTTGATAGTTTTAAAGATATGGAGCTCCGAATGAAAAGTAATTATACAGTAAGATAAGACCTGTAATAATACATATTATTCATTAAAGTAATAAAAAATTAGGACTTTTTTCCAACGGGCTCTTGTACTATTTAATTTCGTAATTTAGTTCGCTCCTGATAACCTAGCGATTTCCACAAATGATTATGCCATTCGAAGTAAAATCTTTAAATTAATAATCTAATAAAAACATGTCCTTATGATTACTAAAAGTTTTATCTACATGTTTCCTGGTAGTTACACAGATAGATAAAACTTTTAATAATCATAAGGAAAAGTTTTTATTAGATTATTAATTTAAAGATTTTACTTCGATTGTCATAATCATTTGTTCAATATTTAGTTATTGGTCAATTGGCATTACCTGTTAGTAGTTGATGGTACTGTATACAGAATGTTCAGAATCACTAAATTATAATGTTCTTTTTATTATTATTATTATTTGGCGTCATTATTAACCAAATTTATTTATTCTGTTTTAATTTATGTTTAGGTCTAAGTTCATTTCATTTTTTCATATAGAATTTATCTGATTTTTTCTTAGTAATTTTCTCTCTTCGAATATGAATTTATTATTTAGTTTCTTAAATGTTAATTTACATTATCCTTTCTTTGATTTTATTCTAATAAACTTTTTTTTTCTTAAACATTTTCTTTTTTTTCTTTTAACGAAATTCTAAAGTAATAATTAAATTAATAGTGTTAGTCGAAACTGGGTCTGAGATCTATGTGAGTTTTTTATAACTTCGCTCACCCAAACATATTGTGTTCTGATTAGTCAATTTATTTAACACATATTCCAACCGTTGAGTACATTGAAGATTTCTTTAACATTTTTGAAAGCATTTGAGTATTTGTAGGTTACGGATAAAGGCTTATTTTTTTCTAAAGTAATCTGCAGCTTTTATCATGTAATAGGAGAAGGAAATAATAGCTATTGTACAAAAATGTTTAAAGCGCTTTTCTTTAGATTAGGTTTCCTTCGTGTATTGGAAAAGTTAATGTGAGGTTAAAAGAAATGTTGGTTTAAATAAAAATTTAAAAATTGAAAGTAGAATTAAAATCATTTTTAAAATGCTCAATGCTCTTTACTTGGTCACAAATACAATCATACATAAAGACAATCCTTGCTTCCTCTTTCATTCCTGACAAACCCCCGAGGCGTCTGAAAAGAAGATGGCCTTGAGACCATTGCTACCAATGGGTAGTTTCTCTACATACCTGAATCACTCCATTATGATCTTACCTCAACTTAAAAATAATGAAATTTAGGTAATAAATACAAGTAAAATTGCAGTGCTTAAATATTTATCTTCTTTTTTTTTAGTCGGTACATATATTTATGATTTTATGTTTGTTTACACATTTCCTAAAAGGGTTAATAAGCCACTTCAGAATTTAAAAAGGTCCCTTTCCTCTCCCTCGATCAGTGAAGACACACTTCCTCTGACAGGCAAAGAACTGGAAGAGATAAACGAAAAAGTCGAAGGGGGACAATGTCTTCGAAGATAGGAAACTCGAGGAGAGAAACAATGTCATCCTTCACGCCTCCTGTCTCCTCTTATCGCCTAGTCGCTCTATCGTCCCTCATCCTCCCCTGACTGATCTAGGTCTTTGTAATTAATGAAGATTTCTGAGGAAGTAGATGCTACTATGTTATTAATTGAATAGGAGTGGTAAATATTATATAGATTTATCAAATATAAAAAGAAATAATCAAAGCATACACAAAATTATTTATTTATTTTAACCGTAATATAACCAGTAAAAGTTTTTTTTTATAAAATTTTAAATATTCAATTAAATATGTAGCTTGGGTTTAACTTTTACTGGAATTAATTTTAATTCTGTAGTTTTTACACCATTCTTCAAGGGCAGTGATGGGAGATTGGAGGGTTTGGTATAAAATAAGAGAGTCATTATTCACTGATAATAGACATATGGTATCGATATAAGTGGTGAGGACTGTGTTAGGATATTAGGACCAAAAATATTACCCTGAGGTACACCAGCAGACTGAGGAAAGAGGGATGAATAAGCGTTGTTTTGATTTAGTTTAAATATTCTGTCAGAGAAATAAGAACGGCTAATGAGGAGTTGTGTGGTATAGGTGATATAAATAGGTAATAGTGATGAATGATCTCATACATACTAAAATAAATTAAATAAATGAATTAAAAAAAATTCTCTCTTAAAATATTTACAAACAGAAGAATAAACAAAATGAACATAATCAAACTATCTGTATGAAAAATAAATAAATAAAATAACATAATGATAAAATAATATTGTCTCTAGTCACATTTACACTCTAATATACAATATTTACACAATTGACCTGAGGATCCCTGAGCCCACTCTATACCCCACGTGTGAGGAGTAAAGCAGAGCTCAAAAGATCCCAGCGCATCCCTCTCGCCGCATCACAGGTAATGAGTCAGTGGAGGCTGAGCAAGTATGCTAAAGCCAAACACTCAACTTGAGTGGAGAATCTGACCATTGCCAGATATCCAAGTGGAGGAGTATACTGAAAAGTATATTGGGTTTAAAAAGTATGTAGTGGGTAGGAATTTACGGATCTTGTATAGCAGTCCAGGGTGCCAGACTCAATTTCATTGATCAAATTTCCTTGAAATGAAACAATATTCGAAGTGCGCTTTTTCTCAGTACTGCTACATTTGATTCGATTTAAGCTCCTGAATTAACTTTACCATTAATCACAGAATTTATCAAAAACTTTTAAACCCATGCAACTCAGTAAACTCATTTTTTCCTTGTAGTCTTCAATTAAGGGCGCTTGCTGATTTTATGTTTCTATATGTTCGATTCAGTTCAGCGGTTTTTGTCATGATGTAGTTTGGAAATCGAATCATATATACTAATTTTTTTTTTACTGTTTTCAAAAACGAAATCGGATGAATATTAAATAAATTAACTGAATTTATTATATTTTTATATTATGCAAACATGTTTTTAGTGATCACCGAGTAATATTTTATTTTAGATATAAGGTGGAACACTAAAATCAGGTCGTAAAAATTGAGTTTAAACTGATGAAGACAGAGTTTTGAAAAGATAGGTTTATTAACTCATGGACAATTAATTGTAAGCGTCTTTGCCATGAAGCAAGGTGATGGAGCAATGAATAAATACAAATTCAGTGCATTTTAGAAGAAAAAGAGATTACCAACATTGTTTTTTAAAAGGCACTAAATTTAAGTTCAAATTAAAATTCTTGGGTAAAGACCTGAAGTTTTTCCTGTTTAGACTATATTGAAAAAAAATAATACAATCTGAACTACGGAATACATGTAAGTCACAATTATACAATTTGAGCAACGAATAGTACAATTAAATGAACAGTTGTATAATTTGTAAAATAGGATTGTTCCGTCTTTAGAAGTATTATACTAATATTATTTTTAAAAAGTTCTTTTATTATAAGTAATTGTTCAATAAGACCTATTAAATAAAAGTTTTTAAAATTAAAATTTTAAAAAAAGAGACCTGATGCATTCCACTTGGGCCTGAATCCTTTCATCAACTAATTAAGTAATTTTAATCAGGCCAATGAATTCAAAAGCGATTTCGCCATCGAAGGCTTTGAAAATTAGTATGCTGCCTCACAAAGCGGCTAGCGAAGAGAGTAAGAGAGAGCGACAGAGGGTGAGAGAGTGTGAGTGGAGGAGAGCGGAACCATCCACCGAACCAGCCTATTTCGGTCCTGGCGGAAAATTGGACAAAGGCATCTGTACTTTATTTAGTGATCGCACTTTTGGAAAATTATTGGATAATTAGTGTACCGATGGGATATAAAAAATCTGAAACTAATTTGATAGAAGTATATTAAAAAAAAAAAGGCCGTTAAGTACCAAAGTCAGTTAATTCGCTATTCCTTTATATTAAGTTGGTTCGTATGGCAATCAAATATATCTATATCATATATTTCAAGGTTTAAGAGAAAACAAAAAAATGTATGTCGTTTTAGGATAACATTTACAGCAGAATCCGTGTTTGAATTTCTGTTAAAACTCAAATGTTCGGCGAACACCTCTTCAAAACTTTTAACCCCCATCCTGATATCCTTAATCCATCCCATCTGGAACATGTTGAATCAGAGATTACAATTCCACTCCAAATGAGCCTTCCTCCTAATGCCTTTCATTCCTCAGAAATAATGAACATCATCTACCAATTACCTTCTAAAAAAAGCTCCTGGCCACGATCTTATCACAGCACACATTCTGAAACAGCTCCCTCGTAAAGCCATTCTATTCCTTACCTGTATCTATAATGCTACATTCCGATCCACCTATTTCCCTGACACTTGGAAAATGTAACAGGCACACATAACATCTATTGAAGAATGGTGTAAAAACTGGATAATCAAAATAAATCCTCACAAATCCCTCCAGATCACCTGTACTCTCCGTCGTAAACCTCTGCCCTCCTGTCCTACAGTATCCTTTCTAAATACACCACTAATGCCTGTTGAACAGATTCGATACTTAGGACTCCATCTTGACAAGAGACTTACTTGGAATCCACACACAAGACTGAAACGACAAGAAACTGCTCGTAGATTCCGATTGCTACAACACTTACTTGACAAACGCTCTAAACTTCCCATTCACTACAAAAAATGAGTATACACTACAATAATCAGACCAATTTGGACATATGCTTGAGCTCTGGGGCTCCACCAAACCATCAAATTCTTCCCGCATCCAATCGTTACAATCCAAAATCCTACGTAAAATCCTTGATGCTCCTTATTACGTCACAAATAAACTCATTCACAAAGACCTTAACATCCCATTCGTTGCAGATTTGGCCCAAAACAGATATGCGTCTTTTCATTCCAAACTCCATAACCATCCTAACCCATTAATTCTTAATATTTCATCCTTAACAATCCCTGATAATCCTCCGAGGCGTCTGAAAAGAAGATGGCCACGGGACCTTCTAATTTGAATTAATGTTTGAAGTACCACCAATGGGTGGTTCCTTCCCAAGATTTTCAAGTGTATATGAAACATACTACATATTTACTTATTGTATTTATTATTTGTACAGTTGTAAATCACATTAAATAAATTTTTAAAAAAATAAGAATTTCTGTTATGATAGTAGATCTATTTTCTCAGTTTCCACCAACTTTGAGGCAAATCAGAAAATTGATTTTCGAAATATAGGTGTGCCGAGGAAAATAGAGGAATATTAGAGGACAAAACCATTACAGTTGCTTAAGGAATAGCCGAAAACAAACATGGGCAACACCTGAAAAATATATGAAAATCGGATTAGTCAAACTGTTGTGCTCGAAGACAAATTTGTTAAAAAGGATAGAAAATTTGTCTCCTGATGCCTAAAACTTATAATGCTTATAAAAATGAAAATAAGATTTTTCTGCTTCAACTCTTGCATTAATCAAAACCGTATCTATATGCAGACAGTAAAAAAAAACATAAAATGACTTTAATTATCTCCAGCGATTACATAAATTTATTTTCTCTCTATTATATACAAAATTTGTAGTGAGCAGCGTTTAATATTTTATGTTACAATCTGAACTGCAGAATACACGTAAATTACAATTATACAATTTGAGCCACGAGTAGTATTATTAAATGAACAGTTGTATAATTTGTAAAATAGGGGTTGGTCCCGAACAGATATTCCTCCGAGGTGTTTGAAAAGAAGATGGCCTCGAGACCTTCCATTGTAGGAAAAGCATTAGAGTGATACCAATGGGTAGTTTCTCCAGATGGCTGCATCACTCCATTATGATCTTTTTTTTTATAATAATTCATTTATTGTTATTTACAACTGTATACATATATTCACATCAAGTAAATTTGATGTAAGTGATATTATGATATGATACAAACATGTGGAGAATCTACCCATTGATAGAACTCCAAAAACATTTCTAAAGGAGAAGATCTCAAAGCCATCTTCTTTTCAGACGCTTAGGAGGGTTATTAGGTAGTGAAGGAGAAGCCAGGTTAGAAACGAGTTGGTTTGGGTGGTTGGGAAGTTATTATGGAAGGATTGGTATCTGGTTCTGGCCAAATCGGCAACATATGGGACATTGTGGTCCTGATGGATGATTTGATTTGTGACAAAGTAAGGAGCATTAAGGATTTTGGACTGTAAGGATTGGATTCGAGAGGAATTCGATGGTTTAGTGGAGCCCATAGCTCAACACCGTATGTCCAGATAACCATTATGATCTTAGATAAAATTTATTGGATATATTATTATATAAATATCATTAAATAAATTTTAACGTTTTTTTTTTGTATTTTGTCTATATACATTTAGTGATGTCAATTATGTCTTATGTGTTTATGAGGTTGGGGTTACATGGATTTAGATTTTATATATCTGATTTTTGTTGATAGTCCGATGGTTATCTTTTTCTATGGTAATCCTTTCTTGTAAATTTCGCTTAAAGTGGGTTTTCCCTCCTATGTTTGATTATTGGTGTATCAAATTTTAATTTATGCCTTTTTTTCTTAAGCTGTATGGAGCAGTTTGCTCAGGTTTGTTGGGTTTATTTGTCATAGAGGTACAGCTGTGTTTAGGATACTATTCCGAAGAAGTTCCAAAATAGGATTTTCCTCAGTTCTCTTCACATGTAATTACATATA
>NW_027111693.1:14749-15259 GCF_000696795.3 Halyomorpha halys
ATACACAAACTCGTATATACCTTTCCCTTTTAGATAAACTTTATACTAACTCCTCTTTTATCCAGCAGAGAACAAACAGAAACTTTTTCCTACCTCACCAACTAAATTTTTATTCATTTTTTTCTTCTTTTTTTTCATTTCGTTACACACAATATATTCTTTGTAGACGTTTCCTTTGCATTTGTCCCCCACGCCTTTCCCAGCAGAATTTTTTTCTGTAAAGAATTCGGGATTCAGAGCGTAGCGCTCTCCAGTCACGTAGAGGGCAGTTCAAAGGGATTTGTATTTTTCTGTTCAGTTCTGGGAGGTATGGAGTTGAAGTGCTTACGGCTATCTGATCAAACGAGCTTGTAAAGAGCCTTGTTAGGTCTAATATTAGTCGGGAAGGAGGTCAGATTTGGCTAATTCATTATTAGCCCTTAAGACGGATTTTGTAGCGGATTATCTCATCTAAAAGATAGAGATATTAGATACAGTAATAGTGAATTAGATATACCAGTAATATTAATA
>NW_027111693.1:15530-18342 GCF_000696795.3 Halyomorpha halys
TACGCATACTATTCATTTTAAATATATAAGTACATATTATTATTTTTATGTCTTGGCTACAAATTCTACAACATTATTGTTAATATAATGCTTATAAGCAAAATTTTCAGAATGTCATGTAAATCGATTCGGAAATTAATGAGGTCTCAGTCCGATTTGGCCCAAAGTTGTGGATTAGTGTAAAAGCAGACCCGGCAATGTTTCGCTATTGCTATGTTTGAGGATGTAAGTACATTAATTGAACACTATTGAAACTTAGTTACCACAAAAATAAAAATTAAAAAAAAAATTATAGAAGCTACAAAAATAAATGAATAGTTGAGAAATCTCACAGATGAGAAATCTCAGATCCGATTGGTGTTTAAATTTTTAAAAGCGTATCGCCTCCTTTCCAAAATGTAACCATTTTTTGATTTTATTTCTTTTGTTTGTTTTTGTTTAGTGGTGCCAAACTTCATTGGTCATCAACGCCATTTATATTGTATTTAATTTTGCTAATATTTGTTTAATTTTATTTATTTTTTAATTTGATTATTTATTATTTTTTCCCCTTCTGATCAAGTTATATTTTTGTCAGTAAATTTTGTTGATTTTAAGAACTGAAACACCAATTTTATTGCTTTATCATCGTCTCCAAGGGTTTTTGAGATATCTTGGTTTAATCCTAAGCTATTGAGGTGTGGTGTGAAATTTGGGCATCGTTTGAAAATAAGGCTTATTGTTAGATTGTTGTCATTTTATTTTATTATTATCTCATAACTTTTATTTTTTACTTTTAGCATTTTTTTTTTGTTTTTAATGGGCGTGAGTGAATGTCTGTCTGAGTTTAGCTTTATAATTATAACAATCCATAGGCATTGATGACCAAAACTACAATTATAAGTGTGTCTAGCAATTAATATCTGCTAATCTAAAATATATAGTGAAGAACAAGATAATCAATCACACGATAACTTGTGAGTCTTGAAGTCGGCAGTCAGTGTGCCTGGCCAAAATAGGTGACCATTTCCTACCATTGCTGTTGTTGTTGGTTGGGGCTTTAGGGCATAAAACCCAGAGGTCATCAACGCCCATATTTCACATTTTGTAATTCAATTTCAAGATTTAAAACTCTTTAAATAATTATTAAATAATTACTTATTTTAGAATTATTGAGTACGTATAACAACCTTTCAGGTTCAAATTTTATTCAAAAGATTATTGCTTCTAAGAAAATTAAAACCAGTTCTGTGTTTTCCGGTTCATCACTTAGGGCATCCGAAACGCTCGGTCCCTCTCCCAATCTACTTAAGTTTATGGCATAGAAATGGCATTCTTCAAGTATGTGACTGTTGCAGTATTGACATTTTGGCGGTGGTTGCTTATTTATCAGGTATAGATGAGTTAAATTTGTATGAACTATTCTTAATCTGGCTATAGCTACCTCCTCCCTGCGATTTGCGGAAAGGTTTGATGTGGTCCCTGGTTTAATCGCTTTTAAAATAATTTTTAATTTGCTTGGCGGGCTTTCATTCCACATTCTTTCATTCCACGCTTACATTCCGGCTTGCCAACTAGCCGATATTTCATTTTTCACGGAAGACTTATTTCTAGGGGAGTCAGAATGGCTGAGCCCTGACCTGGAAGAGCAAGAGTTTGTTTGGCTTCAACTCCCCCCAGTTCATTTTAAGCGATCCCCACGTGACCCGGCACCCATATAAAGAAAAGTTTTTCCCAAATTTTCGAGTATGTCAGTATAATTTTTGGAGTTAGGGCTTTTAATAAACTTAAAGATTCGGTAATGATTACTATGTTAGTATCATGGAGAAGTGGAGTGCTGAGGCTATTGCATGTAGCTCAGCTGTATATACACTGCATAATTTATGCAGTTTTATTTTATGGGTTGAGTTAATTGTGATAAAATAGGATGCTGTAGATTCGTCAGATTTTGATCCATCCGTATAGATTAAAAGAGTATCTGGAATATTTTGAAAAAGATGTGAGAACCTAGTTCTATATTCAGTAAGTGACGTGACAACTACCTTTTGGTAATCGGGATGATTGGAGCACTGTATTTGGTAGTCTGTCTAGAGTTGAGTTCCATGAAGAATTAAGGACTTCCAGAATGCACAGAGGTATTTCTTTAAATAACTTCAACAACAGTATGTGCTCTTTCAGCCAACGGGAGTGTTGAATTCATTTCCTACTATTGCACTCATGATGAAAATCCATGCTTATCCCCTTCTCCTTCAGGCTTGCTAGGCCCGTCAGCCAACTGGAGGCAACTCTCACCTACCAGGATGTAAGTGATGACACTACCTCGAATACCTTAATCGTAAATGGCTTTGTAATTTTTCAAGATGACCAATAGTGTCCGGGTGTCTATAGAGGTTCTGTTAATCCGTGTATCTCAACTGATCGGTTAGTAACGGAGGTCATCATTGAGAACACTGTCGAATTGGCCCAATATCCCGAATTATCGAGTGCTCATATCCTCTTGATTATTTCCGAAAAAAACTGCAAAATGATTAGCGTACAATAAAAGTTTATGATTCATTTTAACACGTACAACACTATTTTTTTATGTTGTTCTTCTTATCACTTTCTAAATTAACAGCACTGGCGAGGACCCGTTCTAACTCCTAACAGTTTAGAAACTTATTCTTGTTTCAAGACCAGCGTTTGTTCTCTCTTTTTTAATATGTAACAAAATATTATGGGTAGTCCTCGATTTAGGTTTTACGTTGTATCGTTGAAAAAAAAATTAAATACTTATATATCAACCAGACTCCTTAATGAAATCCCGTTCAATTTAACTAGATGAACAAAAACA
>NW_027111693.1:18392-23546 GCF_000696795.3 Halyomorpha halys
TATTCCTTACCTATATCTATAATGCTACACTCCGATCCACCTATTTCCCTGACCCTTGGAAAATGTCTATAATAAAAATGTATATGAATTCAATGAGTGCTTTCAGAGAAATAATCAGATCCCAACGAGTCAATGTTCCCTTTATTTACTACAGAGATGCATCAAGGAATCCCTTTTTTTTACTATTATTAATGATATTTCTTCTATTTTTCTTTCTCTCTTGTTAAGAGCAATATTTGTTATTTATTTAAAAAAGGAAAATAAGTAATAAAATAGTTCTGTCTGATTACGTTTTTCAAAAATGTCTTGAATGACACTGGAAGTGAAAAATAATGTTACATAGTTTTATCGAAAATGGAAAAAAAAAAAGAAAAATGTTTGCCGAGAGCTGCAGTTCAAACAGTAGTTAAAGGAAAAATACACACTAAAGTGAATTAAGAATAGTTTACAATACTGAAAAGACAGGAAACTGCACGCAGATTCCGACTATTACGGCACTTACTAGACAAACGGTCTAAACTACCAACTCATTACAAAAGACTGATCTACATGACAATAATAAAGTCCATCTGGACATACGGAGTTGAGCTTTGGGGCTCCACTAAACCTTCGAATTCCTCTCGTATCCAATCTTTACAATCCAAAATCCTTCGTAAAATCCTCAATGCTCCTTATTCTGTTACTAATAAAACCATCCATAAAGACCTAAATGTTCCTTATGTAATCCATCTAGCCCGAATCCGATATCATTCTTTTCTTTATAAACTCCCTAATCACCCAAACCCACTAGTTTCTAACCTTGCTTCCTCTTCCATTTCTGGCAATCCTCCGAGGCGCCCGAAAAGAAGATGGCCTCGTGACCTTATATTGTAAACTGTTTTTAGAGTTCTACTACTGGGTAGTTTCTCTACATGTTGTATCATATCGTTATGTCATTATGATCAAATTTACTAGTATTTTTTATACTGTTGTAAATATCAATAAATAAATAAAAAATAAAAAAAAAGAATAGTTTCCTTTATTTATTCCTGTTTAGTATGTATTTGCATTTGTCAAACAGGGCCTGTGTTAAGCCTTTGTTCAAGGAACAGAACTCGATGTAAGTGCGAAAAACGAATGTGTTAAACATAAAAACTTATGAATACAAAATATAAATGAAACTTTTTAGGTATACCTATTGGTTCATGATGAACCAACCTCAACATAAAAATTTCGCCATTCAGAACTCAACAGAAAAACGGAAACTTGATCCACACCATTAAAAGTCGCTTGCCATCTTTGTATTTATATAATTAAGTATTAAGTCATAATCCTTTTGACGAAAACTCCTTATCATTGCAAATATAATTTTTCAAAGTTTACAAAGCTCCTAATGACTTGGTTTGCAGATCTAACAACGGCAATAAAGTCAGCAGGTGTTGGTAGCCCCAGGCTCTTCGTGATCCTGAATGAATGGATGGGATGATGCCTCCTGCGATGGTTTGCTCTTCCTGGGTTGCACAAACAGCTCAAGACTTCCCTCCGACATCTGGTCCGTTCACAAGGGTAAGCCTCGTCGATCTCGCTTCTAGTTGCAACTGCTTGTAGTTTGTTCCAGAACGGTTTTCCATTATAGCTCGAGTCCCTTCGCACAGAGCTCATTACTGTTTCTAAGCACAAACAAACACCAGGAGATTTTTTTTTTTTACTTTTGCTGGTTTATGTATGAAATATATAGTAAGGGAGATTATTACGATCATGCAATATTTAGAATTCGATTTTTCGACTGGAGTTTTGAGATCCCCTTAGTAGAAATAAACAAATCTCGCAAGATAATTTGTATTTATAATAAAGTCTTCGATACAAACAGTTTTTCTCAAACTCACTATATCACTGTAAAATTAATTATATTCAATATTAGCTAGGTCTAATAGCTTAACCGGATTCAAACGCCGAATTTAAAATAAAAACATCTCTTAAATACCATTAAGCATCATTATTTAAAATAGTTATCCGAAAGAATTTGAGAATAAACTAAAGGAGAAAATGTAAAAATAGTGACTGGAGTTTAATGATTTGAAAATTGGGAACGACCGTACATTCCATCTTTCTAGATAGCAATCATATGTAAGCCAATTTCTTATATTTTGTTAAAATTGTTGTATGCGTTGCAGAAACGAAGATATTCGTTGTTCGTCCCTTTAGGAACCCAAAATCTGAATTTTTATAGCAACAGAAATATAAGCATCACATGTTTGAAATTTTTTCTTCGCCTTAGTTATCAAACCTCTTCGAACATACAGTATTGAGCTATGTGGCTCCAAACAACATCAAATTTCTCTGGTTTCCAATCCTTACAATCAGAAATCCATCGAAAAAATGCTTAATGCTTTTTTTTTACGTAACATATTCACAAATACTCACAAAACCTAACCAATTCTTAACCTTTCATCCCAAACTATTTCTGATAAACCTCCCAAGAGAAAAAAGATATAGATTGTATGTTCCTTAACAAGATATTATCATGTTTTTTAATCCATAAAATATCACATTTCAGTAAATTAATAAAAAAAATTAATACTTCTAAAAAAAAGTATTTTTTTGGATCTATTTTAATAAAAGCAGTTTGACCAAACTGTTCTCACCACAAATTTAAACAAACAGGACATAAATTAAATTTTGAAATACAGGAAATCATTCAAGCGAAATTTAAGTGAAACGATTACAACAGAAAAATAAAAGAATCGGGCACTCAACAAAAAATCAGATGTATAACATTTAAGTTTATGTTACTCCAACCTCATAAGCACATAAGACATAATTAAAAAAACTATATATGAATGGACAAAAGAAAAAACAGAAAGAAAGACTTACTAGTTCCTAGTAAGAATGGTTTCGTTTTGAAAAAACAAAACAACCCATTTATCTTTCTCAATTTCACCCCTATTCAGTTCTGGTACTAACCTTGAGCTAGTCTTATTAATCCTAAATAATTATATATGAGGAGAAGACGGTTGGGGGTGCGGTCAGAATAAAACCAACGTTTCGGCTAGAATTTCTAGCCTTCTTCAGAGCTAAGAACAGAACAAGGTAACAACCAATGAATACAGAAAACGAAAATACTTTACATTTTCATAAATTTACTTTATGCCATTCTGTTTATATTTTATTTTCTATATTCATTGGTTGTTATCTTGTTCTGTTCTTAGCCCTGATGAAGGCTAGAAATTCTAGCCGAAACGTTGGCTCGATTAAATAAGTTACATCAACTTATTTGTGTTTTATTTTTACCGCACCCACAGTCAATTATCTCTCATAATTCTAAATAATTATACTCTATACAATGTATTTTTTTAATAATTAGTTGAAGAAATTCTTAGTTCTAAAAAACTGTTTTGTTTTTTTATTGTTTTATTCAATATGTATGACTTCGTGAGCTCTACATGGTTAAACAAAAGAAAATAACATATTCAATTTGGATTATTTTTTAGCTTTAATGAAGACAATTTATTTTTTAAAATGGATATAAATAAACTAAATAAAGTTGAGAAAGGCCTCTTGTGAACAAATGAGGTAGGCGATACAGGCCATTCTTCATGAAGACAAGAGCCCCTCGTATTTCCCTCTAGATGCAGTGAGAATTCACAATACACCGGCTGCATATTGCAAGGGGGCTATAGCTCTCTGCCTCTGTTGTGCACTTGGCAAACCGTTCATATCCAATCTATTTGACAGCCCTCTCTCAGGAATATCAAACAGATATGAATAATTCTTTCGATATAGATCCGGCCTTGGGTTGGGGCTGGTGAACTCTATAGCAAGTCGGATTGCTGAGAAAATTTATGAAATTTTCAACATATTTAAAAACAAGTAATAATAGTAATAGCTATATGAGTATATATTATAATCTATTGAATAGGTCTAATAATTTAATAAATCAAATTCAGTGAATAAATATCGGTGCTAGACAAACAAAATAATTGTAAATACATTTCGTTTTTATTATTAATTTAAATTATTTTCAATCAATGAAACACAACGTTTTGTTTAAATTCTATCAGTTCAATTAGTATTTGCAATAATAAATTGCAATCACTTGTTATTTTTTTTTTTAGTAGTGAAGATATGTTTCTTATCAGGTATCCATTATTTAGGAATCGATTTATTTGATCTGAACGTTTCCAAGTAACCATTCTCAAGTATACTAAACATTGTTATCTTCGTTTTTAATAATAATATTGATATTACATTACATATCTCTCTACTGAGTCCAATATTTTATATGAATAGGAAACTAATATATAGGGATCTCGAAGCAAAATTAAAACGGTTAAATAATTGCTTTGTACGATTCATCTTTGGGGTCCCCAGGGACGCCTCTGTCACCCGATTTTATGAAGAGTTGAAGTGGCTTTACCCCTCCTTCCGTCGTAAAGATTTCCTTCCTTCCTTTCTCTATCAATTTATCCAATCCTGCCGTCCATCTTACATCTCAGATATCCTTCAATTTAAGTCCTCAGTGCATTCCCGCAATCCCCGCTCATGGCCTTCAGATTAACTGCCCATCGAACCGCAGCCTTTGGTAGATCTTTCCTCATCCGTTCCTCTTCCCTATGGTATTCTATTCCCTCATTTATTCGTAGTTCTAACACTCTTCCAATCTTCAAATCCCGTATCTTCGACTACATTCTGTCCACCCAATTCCAGAAGAATAACAATTGAAATTTTCAAAAAAGCTTTATATATTTTCTGTATTTTATGTCTTAGATCTTCGTTTATAATTGTAAATATGTACACTAGCAGAAATTATATCTGTTCATTTATTACTTTTTAGTTTGATTGTATTTGATTTTTTATCATTTTCTTTTTTTTTTCCCCTTTTATTTACTATCAGAAGTCATCTTATGTTTTATGATATGACAAGTGGTTACATTTTATTTGTTTTATCATTATTTTATATATTCCGTTAACTATGGTTGTTTAATTGTATATTTTTAAATTCACTGTATTATTTTATTGTGCCTCATCTTGTAATTTCATCTCTATTTTGTAATTTACTCTAAGGCTCTAAATCCTAATTTTGGCACTTGTAAATTATTCTAAAAAGATCAATCCCAGAATAAATAAAGATTATTATTATTATTATTATTATTATTATTATTATTATTATTATTA
>NW_027111693.1:23596-38658 GCF_000696795.3 Halyomorpha halys
ATATATATTTATTTAAATTATGAAATGAAGTGGTTCTATATTTTTAGTCTATTTGGATCAATATAATAAATTAAGTAAGAATCCTACTGAAGATATAAGTTCGGATAGGCATCACTGGACCGATTGGTTGTATCGGCATCGAACTTTCGGGTTAGTTATGCCTTTATTACTGTTATTACTATTATTATTAATAATAATATTGTCTTGAACTTATTTAACAGCTTACATTAAGATATTTAATTATGTAAGTACTCTATTATTTTTTCTAAAAAGAAATGTATGTAAATTCATTTCTACGAATGAACAGTTCAAGATTTATTTTTTGATCTTTTTTTTCCACTTTAACATTGCAAGCAGTTTAAATTTTACTTTGATAATTATTAAATCTTATAGAATAATTTTTAAAATTGCATAATTTTTTTAAAATCTGATATTTGTTTACTTATTTGGTTAAAATTTACGGTAAGCTTTCCACTCTCAAACATAATCTTTAATAAATTTAAAATAATTAGTGATTACAATTTGATGGGATTAATTTTTTATCAAACTTTTTCAGTTAGATGATGATGAATATAGATAAAAGTATTCTTTTTTAATAAATAAAATTTTATATCCATTTGCATATTTCTGATTACAATTATTTTTCTTCTTGAAAGCGAAGAACGAAGCGTGAATTTCCAAATTTGGCATATTTTCTTCAAAATAGCAAATGACCTATTATTTTTAGTCTTTTCTTCTCAACTATTGAAAACAGAATAATAACTTGAATATATAATTATTAATAAATCATTCGTTTTATGGTCAAGGAATATAGAAAGTAATCAATTTGAAAAAAATATTGTAAAATTGTTCACAGAGAATTGATAAAAATGAAGGTTTGGTCTAATCTCTAAGGTAGAGGTTTTCACATAGCATGTTAAAATAGAACTATGTTGGGTGATATCCTTTACGAAAGTAAGTTATTTGATAATATCGCTTAACAATTTTTGTGAAAAGATGGAATAATATTGTTTAGACATTAAGAGTATTTATTTAGTAAAACATGTATTAATTAATGTAGAGTAGGTAATATAAAAATAGACATCGAAAAATAAATTATTATTATTATTATTTTTTTTTATTTTAGTAAGGAGAAATAGGAAGTTGTGTACTTTATTTTTCATGAACCATTTAATAATTTATATTTTCAATTCTCTAAAATAGACTCTTTATGCATGATATGCCTTTTTTATTAATATATAAATAAATATTTTTTAGAGAAAATAAATGACTGAACTAAAATAAATAAAGGGGAAATTTTTGTCTCTGTTAGAAAATTTATATATGATACATAAAATTATATTTCATCGCTATAATATATACATATATATAAGAAAAATAGAAACGAGATTGCTAGAGCTTTACGAGGAACGTATCATTGACAAAATTATTTTAGTTGTTTTTCCTCCACTTTTGATATTGATTTCTTTATCTCATATATTATTATACATCGCAAGGGAGTTGGCACTGTATTTATATTGACCCGGATTTATTATCTTGAATATAATGCCACAACATGAGCAGTACACTTCACTGAATTACAATTCTGTACAGATAATACGACTTGCTCTGAACTAGCCCCATATTAACTCCAAAACAGGCAAAACCAAATCTTCTAAAATGGGACCAACTCTACAAACACATTTCACATCTGATAAGATTACACAAACGTCATAGCTCTGTAGCACGGAAGGGTAATTTCTTCGTATTTTCGGAAGTTCTGTTGTTGTTTTTTTCCCATTTATTTATATTTGAGAAGATATTTTGTGTGAAAATTTCTTGTCTTCGGTCTTTGATGTTAATTTTTGAAAATATAGCTTGTTTTCAATGTCAAAAATAATAATTTTAAGTTACCAATTACGCATTCAATATTTCTAATTTGATAAAACCTAATTAGTCCCATTTCGGAAGCAACAAAAAAAATTCTTAAAATTGAAAAACTCATGGATGCTCATGTCATAGTTTGCACATCAATTCATAAGACATATTAATTCCCCTAAATGGAAATAGAAATAATAGTAAAAGAGCCGGGAAGAAAAAAAGACAGTCATCTCATCCCAATTTTTGATTACTTTAATGAAAACTATGTATAATTATTAGTCGAAACTGATGAGTCTGCCATGTATAGGTAGGGGGAATAAAAAAATGGCGGCTGTTTCTAAACCTTAAAAAAACATTAATTTTTCATTTGAAGCTCTATATCTTACAAACTATCAACAACACTAGAAAATCTAAAAGAAGATTATTTAAAGAAGAGTAAATTTTCTGAAATATTAGCCATAACAGAGATATTTACGTCAATTGTTCCTGAGATATAGCCTTTTAAAAAGCAATATTTTATAAAAATGTACTGACGTATCAGTGGTTAGTTACTTTATTTTCTGAAATCTATATCTCAGGAACTATGTGACGTACAGATGTCTATTAGCAATGAAATTAAAGCTAGTTTAATGTACTATAGTAGTGTGCTAAGTAGTTTATGATCTTTACCTTCGTAGGAATAGTAGTTTTCATGATATTTACTAAAATAAATTGATTTATAGTTGTTTGGACAATAAGATTGATTTATGAAAAACTTTATTTCAGAAACCATAAGATGTACAGATGTCTGTCAGCTCTCAAATTAAAGCTAGTTAAATTTACTATAAAATATTTTATCTTTGTAGGAGTAGTAGTTTTTATGATATTTAACAAAATAATCTCACAAAATGTTATTTCTAGTTGTTCGTATAAAATTTTGGATTTTCGAAAACATATATCTCTAGACCCATAAGATGCACATATGTCTGCCAACACTCAAAATAAAGTAAATTTAACTTAATATAAAATAGTTTATGACACTTATCTTCGTAGGGGTAGTAGTTTTTATGATATTCACATATGAATATAAATTTGGCAAATGATAATTTGTCCGAACAAATATAAATTAATTTATCTTAGCAAATTTCATTAAAACTACTACTCCTACGAAAATAAACGCCATAAACTACTTTATAGCTCATTAAACTAGCTTTAATTTGAGTGCTAATAGACATCTGTACGTCACATATTTCCTGAGATAAAGATTTCTCAAAATAAATTAACTAACTACTGATATTTCAGTACATTTTTATGAAATGTTGCTTTTTAAAAAGCTATATCTCAAGAATTATTGAACGTAAATAGCTCTATTAGGGCTTACATTTTGGAAAATTTACTCTACTTTAAATGATGCTGTCTTAGATTTTCTATTGTTGTTGGTAGTTGTAAAGATATAGAGCTCCGAATGAAAATTTAATTATTTTTAACGTTTTGAAACAGCCGTCATTTTTTATTACCTCTACCTATACTTGGCAGACTCATCAATTATAACTAGTAATTATACCTATTTTTCAATTGAATAATCAAAAATTGGGGTGAAAAAACTGCCTTTATTCTCCACTCGGGCTTTTGTACTATTATTTCTATTTCTATTTCTATTTAGGGTTATTAATTATGTCTTATGAATTCATTAGGTTAGAGTAACATGAGTTTAAATTTTGTATCTGGTTTTTAGTTGATAGACCTATTCTTATATATTTTTAATAGTAATCGTTTCTTTTAAATTTCTCTTAGTTTTTTTTTTCCGAAGCATGGTTTTTGGTGCATCGAATTTGAATTTATGTTCTATTTGTCTAAGAGATCAGTTTGATCAAGTTTGTGGGGTTATTTATAGGGTACAACTATATTTGTTTTGATATCCTATTCTTTTTTTTTAAATTATTTATTTATTGTAATTTAAAACTGGACAAAATAATACAATACGTAAATATGTAGTATGTTTCATATACACTTGAAAATCTTGGGAAGGAAGTTGTGAAGAATCCATCCAGGTCTCTTAGGCCCTCCTTTTTTTTTTTTTTATTTAATGTGATTTACAACTGTACAAATAATAAATACAATAAGTAAATATGTTGTATGTTTCATATACATTGATACATATATACATTGAACATCTTGGGAAGTAACCGCCCATTAGTGGTACTTCAAACATTAATTTAAACTAGGAGGTCCCGTGGCCATCTTCTTTCCAGACGCCTCGGAGGATTATCAGGGATTGTTAAGGATGAAAGATTAAGAATTAATGGGTTAGGATGGTTAAGGAGTTTGGAATAAAAAGATGCATATCTGTTTTGGGTCAAATCTGCAATGAATAGGATGTTAAGGTCTTTATATTTGTGACGTAATAAGGAACATCAAGGATTTTACGTAGGATTTTGGATTGTAACGATTGGATGCGGGAAGAATTTGATGGAGCCCCAGAGCTCAATTCCATATGTCGAAATTGGTCTGATTATTGTAGTGTATACTATTTTTTTATAGTGAATGGGAAGTTTAGAGCGTTTGTCAAGTGAGTGTTGTAGCAATCGGAATCTACGAGCAGTTTCTTATCGTATCAGTCTTGTGTGTGGATTCCAAGTATGTCTCTTGTCAAGATGGAGTCCTAAGTATCGAATCTGTTCAACAGGCGTTAGTGGTATATTTAGAAAGGATACTGTAGGACAGGAGGGCAGAGGTTTACGACGGAGAGTAAAGGTGATCTGGGGGGATTTGTCAGGATTTATTTTGATTCTCCAGTTTTTACAATAGATGTTATGTGTGCCTGTAGTGTTTGTGATGCATTAGTTGGGTCGTTGTTTACAGAAACTATACATGTGTCATCAGCGTATGTTGTTAGGACTGTGTTAGGATGGGTTGGGATGTCAGCCTCTTCTTTTTAGATATTCTTCTGAAGTTCCAACGCGCAGTTCTCTTCACAGGGAATTTCATACACCATATTAGATTGTAGCTCTATTTTGTCTTTGTCTTTCGTATCAGTCTAAAATATGAATAAAGTGGTCGTGGTTTTGTATGTAATTGCGTAATCGTTTTTGTAATTATTTAGAGTTTTTGATATCTTCTTTGAGTGTTGGTATTTTGTCTTTTTCAAGATGACTAATCGGATGAAATATATTATTAAAAAAATTTGGTGGCTATGTAGCAACAGCTGTAACTATTTTCGTCCGCTCTGCCAAATAACTTGCTGGGGTTTTGCCTTGAACCAAGACCGATCGTCACAAGGGCTCATTGATGCGGGGTAACTTTTGACGGATACTCGATATTAATCAGACTGAAAGCACTTCCTGCTAGATATCGCTTTAATATCCATTCATGATCCCACGGCTCTGATGGCTGCCTCCGTTGAAATGTTATAGAAGCGCTTTAATATTATTTAATTATTACCTTAAATAATTATTTAAAATATTCTCCTGTTTAACTATTAGCGATAAGGCCAAAGTCAATTTAGACTTACTCTATTTGTTTAGGTCGATTTTGTTGTGAATAATAATTTTTATTTCTGAGATTTATTTTAAAATATCTTATTATGTGTTCTAACACAATAAAAAACTAACTGAATTAATTGTTGATCGACATGTTTGTTAAACATGTTGAATTAATTATATAAAAATGTTCCACACTATTCAACTAACTAACGAACACTAGAATTATCATTGCTATGCGTGTCCCAAATACCTTCTTTTTTTTAAATAAAAAAACATACAAAAACATCAAAATTTAGAGTAGTATGATAATTATACATTATAATCCCATGCCTATGATATTTAATTCACCAGGCCTCTTTTCGGAAAACACTAAACAATAATAAGTAAATGCAATAACAATATTTATTAACATTAATAAATTTATTTTCATTTCGTACCTTTAATTAATAAGTACTACGTTAGTAGTTTATACATATATAATAGATGAAATTTATAATATATACTTTAGTGTGTCTTCTCCCTTCGATTGCCTTTGGCATTATAAGGTGTTGATATGAGTCCCGTTAAAATGGAGGTAAAAATCTAGCTATTGCTTTACCGTACCACCTTAACATTTATTTTCATTTTTTTTTTCGTACCCTTCATTCAAGAAATGTACTATGAATACTTTACTGCGTAATACAATTCTTGTATTATGTATGTGTGAATTAATACTGTTATTACTCTTGAATATAGAGAACGAAAAATTAAAAAAAAAAAAAAACAATATTACTTTTGGAATTCATTTTCAATATTCTGAAAAGCTTTATAAACAAAACTTCATATATATGCATAATTGGAAAGGTAAACAAATTTTAAGAATAATTTGTGATAAGATTAATAACTATCTGATCTTTCCAGGTTTACCGAGCCGTTAAAACTTGGTATCCTTAATTCAGAAAAAATCCTGGCGGTTGAGAGTGATCATTAGCAAATCACTCTTGCACTGCCGTTGTTCAAGAAACAGGTACTTCCTTACAATTTACTGAACCCCTGACCCTTCATGAATTGTGGATATTAATTTTAATTTAAATATTGTATTTTCTATAAAATTGGTCTTTTATCATAATATATATATTTTTTAGTTTTATTTTGAAAATTTCTTAGGAATTTGATCAAAGTAAACTATACTCAAAATTGACTTTTTGAACAATGGGGTAATCAAGTTATTCAAAATTGTGGTTTAATCCCTAATAACTGACCTATAAGCAAAGGGAATAAAAATGTACTCGGTTAATTAATCTATAATTAAATATAACAGTAATTAGTAACAGAGGACACAGAGTTACCCAGAAAACAGTTGGATAGGAAGTGAAGAAGTCAGAGAATATAGGAAAATGGTATGATATAATACGATTTGAGCCGATTAAGTAGGAAAATTATTTACGCCACATGCCAAAAACTAACTATAAAATATAAAAAACAACAGAAAATGAACGTTTAGGTGTACAATAATGTTAAAAATCTTAGATGGGATTTAAAGGTCCCAAAAAAACAACAACAACATATAGATGGAGACATTTTATCCTTAATCTGTTGAGTAGGTCCTGAGGAGCGAGACGACTCCAGTACAACTTTATTCGGCTAACTTAGCCACTCTCAGTTATCCTGTAAATTAAACAAGTCTTCCTCGCTACTTATTTGCCCAGACAACTTAGTGCTTCTTAAGTCTGAAAATCCTCTAATTACCCCGTTAAGTCTGTCTTCTAAGCCAGTCAAAGGATTCGCAGCACAGATCTCTCCTGGATTTTTTTTCTACATCATTCTTATTTTTAATTCTTAATGTCTTGTTTTTACAGATAAAAGGCTTTCGGAGGTGAAAAAATACCTTACGGATGAAGAGCAGAAAGAACAAAAACGGATTTGTTTATTACTTATTATTGAATATTTTAGTGTTTACAAGATAAATTAGAATGCTTATTCTACTCAATTCTTAAAATTGTGTTTTAATTTATTCAAATTATTAACTAGCAGAAAATATTAATCATAAGTGAAATAAAGAAGAATCTTTGAATTAGATTAATTATAAATTATACAAATTTAATTTTTTTTTTTTTGGAAAATATATTACACATGATTTATTGCAATAATAGACAATAATTGTAAAAAATAATTGTAATGAGTTTTATAAATTTTAAAAAACGTGTCAATCATTACTCAAATCAATTAATTATAATTATTTCAGTAAACAATAAACAAAATAATGTTTCAGAAACTAAATACCGTGGAAAAAAAAATTAAAAATCAGTGGATGGTTATGTCGTGTTTCGAGAACCATTCTTTTAAAGCAAATTTATCGTGAAAAAAATGAGAGGTGTATTAACCATATAATAAAGCCGTGAACGGTAGATGATTTTTTTTTTTTTTAATTTTCTACATCACTTATCGATAAATGAAAACAAAATTTTGAAACGATTACTTTTTGTTTTTTTCACGGTCGATTATAAAGGTTCAGTTAGTTGTTATCTTTACTAATAATTATCCTAATAGGATTATTTATATTATTATTTTAGGGAAGCGCTTCATATTTTTCATGATCATTTATGACACACCATCAAATGGATTCTTTTTGTGTAATTAACAAAATATAGTTTTCTTTTCTTCATACTCCTGATGTTTCTCTGGGATTCTAAATACAAATGTGTAATTTGACCAATAGAATAATAATTAAAATAGAATAATAACACCAATACTGATGTTGATGATCGAATAGCCTGAAGAATCTTTGCAAAAATAATATTGATGGTTGTACATAGTACTGAAGATAAATTTCAAACTTTTTAATGTTTATAAAAGAAAAAGGAGAAACCTTAAAAACTACACAAGGCATCTAGCAAGTAGCTAATAAAATGCATTGCACATTTTCGAATGTTGAATTTTTAATACATTTTTTATTTTAAAGTGTGTAAAATATTATTTGAGGATTACTATGAGGACTAAGTAATAAATCTATTGTTTAAGGATCATATTTGATTTAATTTAAAACAACATTACACTGTCTCATTTATATATGAGTATATCATTTATATACCAATCATTTAACCACTTTTATTAACCAATACTTAACAATTAAAAATTGATTGATTTTTTCAATACCCGTCAAATTACGCGTAAATTCCATTAAAAATACGCCTTATTATTTATTGCATTAAGTTAAAAATAATAATAATAACTACGTCCAGGCGTTTTTCTTCACTCTTTTTTTCATATTTTTTTTAAACCATAATTAAAGGTACTTCTGCGTGGAGTACTAGTGAAGGTACTAAGCCACTAAGTGAGTATGAATTTTCGCAGCTTGAAACTAGGACTTTTTATTGTTAAGTGAAATCTACGCAAGATAATGAATGATCCATTACTTTAGGCTTTCATTTTTCTTGATTGGACACTAAATGTTTCTCAAAAATACATAAAAACTGAATAAAAAATGTCTAATTTTTTTCATGCTTATTTCAAGTAGCATGACAATGTTATATTTTTATATATCATCAAACTATAACAAAATAGGAAAAAGTAAATTCCTTTTTCTGATGGAATTTAGTTAAATGAGGACTTGAGTTTTGGAGAATTTCTGAAAATTTGCTTAGTTGTGTTTTGTTCTGTGCTAATAACCATTTCATATTTGTTACAAAATTATTTATTACTCTATTTTCGCGATAACCTGAAATCCATTTATTATTTGAATAACTTCTAATATTAATTTTATACTAAATTAACTTGAAAGCACCGCCATTTTGACAGCAGACACAAGACAGTTTTTCCTATGGATATTCGTCATATTTCCTTTCCTCAGCCTACTTCTTAAATCCATAAAATACAATAAAAGAGGTTATTTTTAGCATTTTTAGTACCCCTCTCCCCTAATATTAAACCCTACGTGTCCATGAAGCTTATAAATAAAAAATACATTAAATAAAAGTTGAAATCTTTGGTTATTGGTTATTAAACCCAATTGGAATATGTACGTGGAGTATATGTGTGTGGCTGTTTATAGATAGTTTGGATAATAAGAAAACCTTTGATACTGAAACAATAACCTGAAATAAGAATGTATTAGAGAAGGAATGACTTGGTATTCCAGTCAGAGGGACAGAACAATGAGTGGAATGGACCCTTTGCCCGATAATTAGGGCTTGGATGACATCTCGGCTAATATGGAATGATGGCCGAGACAATAGGGAACAGTATCTGGCAGACAGATCCGATGGAGCGGGGTTCCAGGATATGATGGGCTCTACCGAGGGGAACTTTTATTCGAAATGAGATACAGGACAGAGATATTCAGGAATGAGTCAGTCTGTTTGTCCTCTCTGCTGGTGGGAGTGGGGGAGAATAAAGACATTATCCTGAAAGGACAACAATCCAGGACCTGCTGTCCGAAGTTCCTATTGTATCCTTTTGCGCGAACGTGTTAATTTAAAATTTAGAATTTTTTTTTATTTTTGCCGGTCTTTATACATTAGTCGTTTATTGGACAAACGATTTTATCTTCAAAGATCTAATAAAATAATTGAGTGTAGCATAACAATACTTTTTTTTTACCGTCTGAAATTCTTCCTTGGTGTATATCTCTTCAGAGCCTTTAGAACTATAAAGCCTCCCTATACTCTTAATTTAATTACCACATGTTACTCTGTACACACCTTATATGCGAGATCCAAACCCACAAACCTACAAATTCCTTCATGGAACGATTTTCTTAAAAATAAACTTTATCATCTGTTCGACTTTCTTCTGTTATTTCCTTCCCACAATCAACACCAAAATCTATCCAATAACCTCGTTTGAAGATGAACTATTTTTACACCTCCGGAACTTTCAATCTACCTCAAATTTCTAATAATATAACAAAGGAGGCTTGGAAATGGAAAAAGTCTTTATGAGCCAAAAAACAGGTAGCGTTCGACAATTCTTGTTTCAAATCTTGGAAAAATTACAGCTCTAGGAACTAAACCGTTGGAGATAAGAACCACCAATCTATTGACGCTGGTTTCTTCATCACTTTCCAGTCAAAATCTCATATTTTATTTGTCTAGCACTTACAGCCTTTTCCATTTCCATGTTTGAAATGCATGTTGTTGTTTTTAAATTTAAATATTTTGCATTATTTATTTATTTAATTTTTTATTTGTTCAATATTTGATGGTCAGTTATTTTTTTAATTATATTAATTATTTTATTTAGTTAATTAACCGTTATACACCAGACTATTATCAGTCAAATATTCATTTTAATTATTCTTAGAGGACAAGACGTCCCAGAGTAAAATTATTTTCCAAATTATCAAATTATTTGATTTAATTTCTTTCACTTTCTGAACATTTTTTTTTTCTTCCTCCTCATCACAAAAAAAAAGATATATATGTATTGAATGTTTTGGAGTTACTAGTTCCTCTATTCACCATCCAGTAATAATCATCTTCATAATGATGTCCTATAATGCAATTTTAGGTAATATTTGTTGGTGAATAACTCTAAGATATTCCTCAATAAATAAAAAATATAAGGTAATATTTGTAGGTGAATGTCTAAAAGATATTCCTCAATGAATATCTATAAGATATTCCTCAATGAATGTCTAGTATATATTCATCAGTGAATATCTAGAAGATATTCTTCAGTGAATCTCTATAAGATATTCCTCAGTGAATATCTATAAGGCATACCTCATGCCTTAAATGAGGTATATCATATATACCTTCATATGCCTATAGGTAATTCAATATTCATACAGGTAATTTGATGTTTTATTGAATAAATATGAACACATATTTATTTACTCTAGGAGAGAGTGGTAGCTCGCTTTGTTACAATAATAAAAAAAAAACCTATATTTAACGGCATCCAAAATTATATTTTTAATGGGAACACAATATTCAGTGGGATGTTATATTTTCCCGTTAATGAACGGGTCGTATTCGCTTCGTTAACGAAGCCGCAGTCATTATACACGTACGTACACCAACCATTTTAAAAATTAGTATTAAATAATATACAGGCTGTCCAGAAAGGGTCTGTGCTATTAAAAAGTTAAATATATTAAAACTACAATAATGTATGTATTAACATAGAGCGCATAGTAAAAATCGTTCATCAAAAATAATATTGTTTAAATGGTGAAAAAAACACATTTTTTTTTTTTTTTATGAAACACCGTATCTTTGATCCTATTATAAGAAAGGTTGATATTGACCACTATTTTCAAAAATGTTTATCTGGTAAATATCCTGAATCCAATAA
This sequence comes from Halyomorpha halys, assembly GCF_000696795.3. Lineage (NCBI taxonomy): Eukaryota > Metazoa > Arthropoda > Insecta > Hemiptera > Pentatomidae > Halyomorpha > Halyomorpha halys. The sequence continues at coordinate 35,194 of NW_027111693.1, forward strand.
TATAAATTGTGATTTCATAAAAACATTTCTGGATAACTGGCTAATTTATGTATAAGTAATATTTAATAAAATGATGCCAACTGAAAAATTACCTAAGTCATGGACCGAAGTTAAATCTGTAGTGGTACATAAAAAGGGCTATTTGAATAATCCAGAAAATTATAGACTTGAAAATAATCTTATTAAAATCTTTACATCTATATTAAAAAAATAGATTATAGATCTGTTGCCTCTTCCAAAATCTCAATTGGGTTTTCATTGGAATAGAGGTTGCTTGGACAACATTTTTTTTTTTTTTTTTTTACCGCCATCTCACAAACTAACTCTAGGGAGTTATAGGTTATACAGTTTTAAATTTTCGATTCTGTCTAGCATTTCAAACTTTAATCCGAACATCATTAGGAATAAGTGACTAATTCCTTAGGCTGCTTGCAAATTTATACAATAATGCAACCATGCAAGTAAAACGTAAAATTCATTTGAATAATACAACAGAAATTACTGAGGGTGTTCTCCAAGCAGATTTATTAAGTCCTCATTATTCTATTTATTTGTTGCATACTATATACTAGACACGTTTTTTTAACACATATAATAATAAATAGAAGACAAAAAGGTAATGTGAGTTATATTAATGACATGATGAAGACATGTGGAGAATCTCTCACTGGTAGAATTCCAATAACATTTTTAGAAGTGAAGATCTCGAGGCCATCTTTTAAACGCCTAGGAGGATTATCAGGTAAGGAAGGAGCAACCAGGTTAGAAAAAAGTGGGGTTAGGTTATTGGGAAGTTTATCATGGAAGGATTGGTGTCGAGATTTGGCCAATTCAACAACATATGGAACATTAAGGTCCATGGCTGAATTGATTTGTGACAAAGGAAGGAGCAATAAGGATTTTTACAAATTATTTTAGACTGTAAGGATTGGATACGAGAGGGATTTAATGGATTAGTGGATTAGTGGAGTCTCCTAGCTGAACTTCTTATATCCAGGTATACCTTATTATACTCATATAGATCAGTCTTCTGTAATGGATTGCAAGTTTAGACCGTTTATCTAATGTTGTAGTATTTGGAACAGACGAGCACTTTCCTACTGACGAAGACAGTCATTTGTTCAGATGTAGTTTTAAGCAATGGATCTGTTTGTCAGGAATAAGTTGGGTATTATTAAAAGAAACTATGGGATGAGAAAGTCATGAGTTTCTGACGAAGGGTAAATGCGATTTGAAGGGATTTATTTTTCCTATTTCATTAGTTTCAGTCATATTATATTTCTGTAATTCTACACTACTAAGGATGTGTTGTCTACTATTTATTTTTTTAGTACTAAGATTAAAATAATAAGTTAATAAGAAGATGATGGTCAGGGTTATGATGTTTCTACCTACTATGTAGGTTTTCATCAGGGCTGTTAGATGGGAGTGTAAACTGAGACCTCTGAAATGGCAATTACAGCAAAACCGTTATTATTACTATTTTATACTATATTTCTATACAATGTTATTATAACTATATAAAACGTTGCTATATCTGTCATTTAGGGGTCTTTGTTTACACTACCACCTAACAGCCCTGATGAAGACTTACAACGTTGGTCGAAACGTTAGTAAAAAATAAATAATGAATAGTTCGTACTAGGGATGCGACATCGATGTCGATGTTTTACCCAAAACATCGAAGTTTTTGACATCGATGTTTTTAAGCCGTTGTTTTCTAAACATCTTAGTTTTGTCCCAAATTTTCTTTTTCCTTTTTTTCAAAAATAACTAAATGAAAACCAAAAATTTACAGTATAAATAGATTCCTATCAACAATGTGGTCGAATAATAAAGTACCTCCAACCTTCACGCTATGTCGTTAGATAGAGATAAATTACGACTAGAAAAACAACGATGTTTTAGAATATCTTTGCTCAATATTAAAATACCATTGCATACAAATCTTTGCCAAAAATACATCGATGTTTTTGAACAACTATTTCAGTAACTCAAAGAGTGTTCCAACGATGACGTATAGTCCGGCAAGCCGGAAGTGGTTTTTGCAAAAAAGAATCCAACATTGATAAAAAAACATCGATGTTTTGAAATATCAATGTTCAATATTAAAATAATATTGCTTACAATACATTACCCAGAATACATCGATGTTTTTGAACAACTATTACAGAAACATAAGGTATGTTCCAACGATCCCGTATTCTAAGGCCTGTCAGAAGTGGTTTTTGAAACTCAGAATCCTACATCAACTACAAAAAACATCGATGTTTTAAAATATCGTTACTTACACTGCTTTACTCAAAATACATCGATGTTTTTGAACAACTATTTAAGAAACATAAGGTCTGTTCCAACGATCCCGCGCCCTACGGCCTGTAAAAAGTGCTTTTTTAAACATAGAATCCGACGACGAATAAAAAAACATCGATGTTTTTGGGTAATGCATTGTAAGTAACGATATTTTAAAAACATCGATGTTTTTTGTTGTAGATGTCGGATTCTTAGTTTCAAAAACCACTTCTGACAGGCCGTAGGACGCGGGATCGTTGAACAGACCTCATGTATTTGAATTAGTTGTTCAAAAACATCGATGTATTTTGGGTAATGTATTGTAAGGTACGATATTTTAAAAACATCGATGTTTTTTGTAGTCGATGTCGATTTCTTTGTTTCAAAAAGCACTTCTTACAGGCCGTAGGACGCGGGATCGTTGAACAGACCTCATGTTTCTGAAATAGTTGTTCAAAAAAATCGATGTATTTTGGGTAATGTATTGTAAGCAACGATATTTTAAAAAGATCGATGTTTTTTCGGTAATGTATTGTAAGCAACGATATTTTTAAAACATCGATGATTTTTTTAGTCGATGTCGGATTCTTTGTTTAAAAAACACTTCTGACAGGGCGTAGAATACATGATCGTTGGAACAGACCTTATGTTTCTGAAATAGTTGTTCAAAAACATCGATGTTTTTTGGGTAATAAATTGTAACCAACGAAATTTTAGAACATCGATGTTTTTTGTAGTCGATGCCGGATTGTAAGTTTCTAAAACCACTTCTTACAGGCCGTAAGGCGCGGGATTGTTGGAACAGACCTTATGTTTCTGAAATAGTTGTTCAAAAACATCGATGTATTTTGAATAATGTATTGTAAGGAACGATATTTTATAACATCGATGTTTTTTTAGTCGTTCTCGGATTCTTTGATTCAAAAAGCACTTCATATAGGCCCTAGGACGCGGGATCGTTGGAACAGACCCTATGTTTCTGAAATAGTTGTTCAAAAACATCGATGTTTTTGGGTAATGCATTGTAAGTAACGATATTTTAAAAACATCGATGTTTTTTGTAGTCGATGTCGGATTCTTAGTTTCAAAAACCACTTCTTACAGGCCGTAGAATGCGTGATCGTTGTAACAGACCTTATGTTCTTCAAATGGATATTCAAAAACATCGATGTA
>NW_027111693.1:38858-46036 GCF_000696795.3 Halyomorpha halys
GAACAGTCTTTATGTTACAGAAATGGTTAAAAAAAACATCGATGTTTTTTGGTCGATGTTTTTTTAATATCGATGTTTTTTATCGATGTCGCATCCCTAGTTCGTACTATTTTTGTCTTTTCTTGACCCCTTCCTTCAAAATAACTTACGGTCAATCAGCTGTGTATATATATATTCCATTCTGTACAATTATTTACTTCATGTCGTTCTGTTTATATTTTATATTTTATTTTTTACATTTTTTTTTTCTGGAATTCATTGGTTGTTATCTTGTTCTGTTCTTAGCCCTGATGAAGGTTAGAAATTCTGGCTGAAACGTTGGCACGATTAAATAAGTTACTTCAACTTATTAGTGTTTTATTTTGACAGCACCCCCCAACCACCTTCTCCTCGTATATTACCCACAAAGTTGTCGGTATCAGAATGATTGGCCCTGGACCCTACCTTATTACACTTCTTACTCTCAGTGATGATAAAGGAGAAAGATATAATTTGGTCAAGGGGACAAAGAAAAGGTCATTTCTCCTTGGTTAGTTAAGTCATTCTTAACAAGCCATGTTTTCGTAGAAACAACAATATAGTTCAAAACAGTAGCCGTTGAAGACTGTTTATAATATCTGTTGATTAATATTAATGACAATAGCGTTCTTAGCTTGCGCAGTACTGGTTTTAGTAGAGAAAACCCGTACAGTTCCAGACTGTCAGTTATTGGAAGAAATATAGTATATTAATTCATTATATATTGTAACCATGGTGGAAATCACAGACTGCAACAACGCGTAATGTACAAATAAAGGTAAAATAGTTTGGCTTGTTATATGTAAACTCATTAATAAAGTTGAGGTGAAGACTAACCTCCCAGCTTAGCTTGATTCATTTACCTGCCATCACCATAAATCAAACAAGGAATGAAATCACTTTTTGACCTTTCAAGGTAATCGATAGAAGGTTTGTTGAAAAAAGATTAATAAATAAAAACTACTTGAAAACAATTAGCAACAATTGTTCATTGATTAGAGAGTCAACTTCGAATTGACAATCATCTATTGTTTTGGCTTGGAGTAGAACAAATGCACGGAACTTAGCTATTCATAAAGAGTTTTTTGTAAGAAATACTTTAGAAAATAGACTTTACGTGTTTCTGATAGCCGAAGCAGAATTATTGGACAGATGTTTTTGTGGGATATCCGCACGCAGCGATGATTGGCGTGATCATTCTACGGCACGAAGACGCAGCTGGTGCCGATCTGTAAGCTCTATCACATATCACTTTTTGTAATAAATTATTGAAATGTTATATTATTTAATAGCACGTAATATAGATATAGTAGGTTTTGTTGGTTTATGTTAAGTATTGGCAAAAGCAAAATGTCAAAAAAGAGAAGAAGGAATAAGATGTAACACGCTTGAACTGCTGTAAAATACTGGCTTTATTGTATTCGCTACATCTCTTATATACGTTCGATCAGCTGATCCCCTCAGTCAGCTTACATAGAAATAACAGTTGACTCATACCGTAACTTATATATATTTTTTTAAAGTGTAAATAAATCTATTCTTATATCTTAACCCGTAATTCGACAGATTGTTGTGTTGGATCCATTTACAATTATTTGTCTATTTTGACGTCAAACTATACCTTTAATACAATGTTCTGTACTTATTTATTTATTTGAAAATGGACTATAAAACTTTTGAAAAATATAAAAAATAAATACAGTTTGGTATTAGTTTAAATGTTGTATAACATTTTGAAATTCGCATTTATACTATTTTTACCATCATATCATTTTTACCATAATGTTCTGAAAAAACAGTTTTGGTTTAAGAAACAGCCCTGGTGGCAAGAAATATACTTTTGTTAATGTTTAAATTTTTTTCTGATTTAAAGGACCAAGAAATGGTTACCCTTAATTGGATATAAATCTGTTGGTCCAGCGTGATTTTGATCAAATCACTTCCTTACACAACCGTAGATCTAGTAACAGTACTTCCTTACAAATTCTATTTTGTTTAATTATATACTGCTGGAACAGTCTGTATGACAGAATAAATACCAAACGCGTTGTCATTGTCAAAGAAAATTACCAACTAAAAATCTAAAACATATCTAACTGGTGAATGACTTCTGAGATTTTGAAATTTTGTGGAATTTCTGAAGTTTAAGTGTTTCCATGAAATATTGGAGATTGTACAAGACGACGTTAGAAAAGCTGATACTAACAACCGACTATGTTATACTAATTTTGACTATATTCTATTATAATTGGGCAGAAAATGTTTTAAATGATGTGAGGCTGTGAAATTAAAGTTTAATAATGTATACTAATTTACGGTTAATAATGTGGATTATCTCTCTAGGAAGTCTGGTGAGTCAATTCATTTAAAATTTTTTGAGGTTAATGACCAAAAAGAAAACATTGCAAAAAATTTAATAGATCGAGCATTAAACTTATCTGACAATATTCACACAAAAGATATTAAGACTGAAGTATACACCATGCTAACAGAAAACTTCTATCCCTAAAGATTGATAAACAGACTATGGTACAATAAAATTAATAACAAACATACAACCAGAAACAACACAGAAAATACTGGAAGATTATTGATTGACCGTGTGTAAAGATGAAAGGAATATGGTCCGGGTGCGGTCAAAAAAACTCAAATAGTAGAAATATACTATTTTAAATATATATTAAAATAGTATATTTCTACTATTTGAGTTTTTTTGACCGCACCCGGACCATATTCCTTTCAACACAGAAAATAGAACACAGAAAGAAATAAAAGTAGTCAGAACAACAAAGAAAGATAAAATAGAAAAACCACCAAGTCAAAAAATAATCACAGAATTTTATAAAGAAATAAACAAAAAGATTACAATAGATGACAACAGAGAAAAAGGACAAGAGGAAACAAATATTAATAGCAATAATAAAAAGTTTTTTAAACTACAATACATGCCAGGCCTTACAAATAAAATTAAAAAAACACTGACAGAATATGACCATATTAATATCAGAACCGGTTTATAGAACAGTAATAAATTACAGAATAAGCTGTCAAACATGAAAGATAAAGTTGATAAGATGGAAAAACTAAACGCAATTTATAAGATAGATTGTAAAAATTGTAGAAAAGTATATAATGGTGAAGCATCTAAAAAACTGGAAACTAGGATTAAGCAACACATCACCAATTGTAAAAACGCTAAAAATATAAATTGCACAGCTCTGGCCTATCACAGCATAAAACTGAACCACGAATTCAATTTTGAAAACCCAAAAATAATAGATACAGCACAAAATAAAAAAAAAAAAAGAAGATTTCTAGAAGCTATATACATAACAAAAAACATACAAAACACAGTAAACTATAAAACTGACACTAAACACTTAAATACACATTACGCAGACATTATAAATAAACTTAAAATAAAAACATAAAAATCAGATGAAATAAACAGGTTTATGTAAAAAATAAAAAATCACTAAGTTAATATTAAATATAAAACAGGACTTATAAAAAACAAGGAGGTAACCAAACACCACACTGGACATGAGATAAGGTCAAAAGAGGTAGTAAGAAATGTGGAGTGATGGCTGTGCTAGAGAGAAGTGAAGATGCACAAATGGTTGACATGATTTCCCATATGAAATCATGACGTGATTATTATTGTTTAAATTAAGATATACAAGGATGATGATTGGTATTATGTTAGTTTTATTATTGTTATAGGTTTTTAAAGTGCAGGGATATGGGACAGTGGTCCCGAAACGTTGTACAATATCATGAATATTAATAAATAATTCATTGAAAATGGAAGTCATTAACCTTAATTTTTTTTAAATGAAAAGGTTAATAATGGTTTTTAAAATTGTCAATAATATGTTTATAATAAAAGTTATTTATAAACTTTAAAATTATACTTGAATGGCCGCATTGCTGGTCCTTTAAAGTTATTTATAAAGACTAATGAAACTTTATGGATACAATTCTATTTTATTGAACTTCTTTTTGTTTACGCAGACTTACTGGATACATTAAGATCTTATATTACGAAACTACCTGTACGTTATAAACATTGCCTATACAATGTAAAATATAATAAATATTTAGGTACTTACTATTTTCATTTAATTATCTCCCGATGTTACATACTTTAATCTTTGTAGTTGGATTTTTGTAATTTTCGTGGCTTAAATCAAACAAAATGTGATCGCCTCAATCAACTTCTCGGTTAGAACATCAACATCGCGAAAGACAAAACTGGGTGGAAAAATCATGTTAACTACAAACTTGTTTTTTGTTTCCAGTCTTTTCTGAAGTACGGGGAGGAGGTTATCTAGAGGTAAGCAACCTATTCTAACCATTGTGGGGGCCAAGCCGTCATTTCGTGAGACCGTCACAGAAATAAAAGTCGGCATCCTAGTTCGGATTCGAATCAGTGCTCCTGCAGTTACGAGGTAGTCTCTAACTCCCTCAGGCGCAAGCGACGCGTCAATCAGAAGTTCCACACTCTATTCCGCATATTTTTGCTCCGGGTTACGCGACCCTTTATTCCAATCAAATAAGCAGGTTGGTTGAATACCGAAAGTAACCGATTAGTTACTGAAAGTAATTTCAGAATTACTATTTTCACAGCTTAATTAGTAATCATCTTGTGAAAGGAAATCTTAAAATTATATGATAATGTAAAGTTCATCCGTTTAAACTGCGATTGTTCTGATTGATTAAGGCCTCAATACCATGATTTCTTGGATACAATAATTGATGAAAACATTTCTGGCGAAAATTTTATTATTAGATTTTGTTTTAGAGTTTTCTTTGAAAGTGGTTTTAGCTAAGAGCTTACCAAAGAACAAGCAGAATTTTTATAGAAGTAGGTTTGAGTAAAATCTTTCATTACCCTTTTAAGCTGATAGATTTACTTAAAATTTTTTTTTTCCAGAAACCTATAAAACATTTAGCATAATAATTTTTCTAGTCAGTGTTGCAAATGATAGGGCTATAGAAGATATCCTAAGAAGTCTCTACACAATAATAGCGATAAAAAAAATAGGTGAGTGGGCTGGGGCGAGTGTCTGAGCGCTTAGTTTTGAAGCTTTCAGCTATATAAATTATAAAATACTTCAAAATAATTATAAAAATAAAAATTTAAAAATGAAAGGTCTTGCCAGCCTATCTAGGAATGGCTTTAAATATAACTTGATATCGCCATAACTCCTTTTTTTTATATATATAAAACAGACCGCTACAGAAAAGAAAACTGACTACTGACTACTGACTTTAATGTTTAAAAATGAAGCACAAAGAATGAAAATAAAGTGGACATTAATTATTTTCTTCCCATTTCTAAATTTGCTTATACATATATTTCACCATTTTGGACCATCCTTTAAGACCATACTTAAATAAGAATGAAACAAGATTAATATGTTTAGAAGAGTATCAATCGGTTCTAGGTATCTTTTGATTTAAAAAAAACAACAACACCTTTTTTCGACTATTACAACAAGTTATAGACAAACGGTCTAAACTTTGAATCGTTTACAAATGACTGATCTAGTTGACTATAATAAGGCCTAACTGGGCTCTGGGGTTCCACTAAATCTTCGAATTTCATATGCAATCATTACAATCCAAAATCCTCAATGATCCTTGGTTTGTCATAAATAAAATCATCTATAAACACCTTAATGTTCCCTATGTAACCGATCTATCCCGAACCAGATATCATTCCTTCCATTACAAACTTTCTAACCACCCAAACCCACTAGTTTCTAACCTTGCTCCCCCTTCCATTCCTAACAATGCTCTCAGAAAATAAGATGTCCTTGACAACTTCTACTATGATATGTTATTGAAGTTATACCAATGAGTAGATTGACACGGTTGTATCATGGCATTGTAATATGCCTCACATCACATTTAATTACAGTTTTAATAAATAGTTTTAAATTTTTATGAAAAAAATAACAAAAATAGTTTTTAGAACATTTAAATAAAGTAAATGATCGAAACTGATGACTCTATCGTTATAGTGACTACTTTTTACCTTTAAAAAATTAAAAATATCAATATTTTTAAGTCTTTCATTATTCCGAACTCTCCAATCCTATTTCACAACCATCTAAAAATGGTGTAAAAATTGAAGCATTAATATAAATCCCACCAAATCACCTTTACCCTTTGTCGTAAACCTACCTACCTTTAATAATGTGGCTCTTAAAAAAAAAATAATGAACTCAAGACCTAATGTAAAAATTTTATTAGAGTGCTACCAATGGGTTTTTCTACAAGCCTGTATTATATTATTATAATCTAACATCAAATTTAACAGATGTATTTTTATGTTGTCAAAATATAAATTAAAAAAAAAAGAAGTAATTTCAAGTTCAGAAGATACCTCTTAAACTCCCCAGGAATTTCTAGATCTGTCTCTTCCATTTACAATAATTGTTTTGGTTTATGAACGTATAATAATACATAGGCTAAAATGTTATTCAGTATAAATTGATTGAAATAAAATATAGTTCTTAATGAATCGATTTTGGCATAAGAGTATGTAATAGAAACAAAAAATAACTTTAATATATCAACTTAAGATATAATTAATATCATTTAATAGTTTCCCTAATTAATAGTGGTTCTATTTGCTCATTATCACTGAGTTTAATACCTATATGTGTAATTATTAATTTATACATGTAATGATTGTATTTCTATGTCTCTTTAGTATTGTTTGTATTGAATTATAATAACCTTATACCAAAATCACGTTGAAATAATTTTACAAATTAATCCAGCAATGGGCGTGGGTATCATTTTAATACAAGTGAAACAGTTTTTGAAGGCATGTGATTGGTGATTATTGCTCTTTTCCTCACTATCATCTTTTATTTAATACCAGATCAGCCTGGTTGGCCTTACATGGTTAATGTAAGATTTACTTTTCTTTTTTTTTTAATTATTATGGTGTATTGTATCATACAAAAGACTCCCCTAACTATATACAATGTTTTAAATAAAACAAAAAATTAAGAGAAAATAATAATTCTTAATCAAAAATAAAAGTAAAGTTAATAACAAAAACAATGACATTTATTTATTTAACAAAATTAATAACTGACTTATAATGGAAAAAAAGAAAGTAAATTTAAGAAAAAGATGAA
>NW_027111693.1:46149-83759 GCF_000696795.3 Halyomorpha halys
AATTTTTGTTTTTCAATTTATTAATTTATTACCACTTTCTTGAGACTGGTTAATTTTGTTAAAACAAATAATTTAATTTCTATCCATTTTTCTCAAAACTCAAAAAAAAAAGTTTTAACAAATAGTGACTGTGATAAATGAATTTTAATTTTGGTGTTTAATGTGAAAATTGACTAATTAGAAATTGCTGTTTTGTCCTGGGCAGAGTAACCTGCAAGAAGTTGATTTTTTAAATCATTTAGTTCCAAAATTGTCCGAATCATCGGACTTGTAAGAAAAATAAAATGTGTTGAGACTAAAATGGATAGAAATTAAATTATTTATTTTTAAAAAAAACTTTTTTTGTTGAAACGAAAGTATATCTTAAATGCCCCTTACACATACAATTAATACTAATTATTGAAGTACAAAAGCATTGTGTTTCTAAAAGGTTTATCTTTTTTTTCTTTATGTTCGAGTTGTTAAGGAAACTGATAAAAAATTCAATGTATTTCTGTTGATAAAAATATTTTTTATATGATACCAGAAGAATTTAAAAACAAATATCTATACTATTTTATCTAATAAGTAACAGGGAAAAATACAATATTTGCTATAAAAACGTAAAAGGCTTTAGAGTAGTAGCAGTGAAAATCGATGATGATATAGAGCAGTAGTTTCCAAACTTTTTTCTTCACACCACCCTTGGCGAGCTAACAGAGCGGTTGAGTTTGTAGGAAAAGAAGAAAAACATTGCAAAATAAATTCTGGAATGCAATGTATATTCATTATTTTAATATTTTTTTCTTTTATCATTTTTTTCATATTTTGAGGAAATTGAGTTGCGTCCATCTCTGGATGGACTCACGCTTGGGGTACCCTAGGTGAAAAATATTTGGATGAAGCCGATAATGTTTGTTTCCGAGAGTTGCCCTTTGAAGAATATGTTCTTCTATAATATGTCAGTTTCTAAAGGTGAACTGGTTGAGTTGGAATATTGAATTAGATAATTCGGACACCAAATAAGTATGAATATAAGATGAGAAGAAACAATGTTTTTTTTTAACGTCCCCCCTTCCTGGTCATTTATGACATACGGAGAAATTATCTAGGGGTCACCAACCTATTCTAACCATAGTGGGGAGGGGGGTCAAATTTTCGTTTCGTGGGACAACACAAGATATCAACGTCGAATATATATCGAAGAAATATATCAGTACAAAATGGAAAAAAAATTGTGTTAGAAACTTTTGAAAATATAAATCAATATAAGAACAAACTAAAATATACTAATTTATCTCTTTTTGTAATCGTAATGTATTTGTTCTCTACATTTTTTACTTCGGTGAAAGCTTACAAATTAGACCGTGTGAGTACATTAAAAGATATTTTGCACCTCTGCATGATCTTTCAGACCTCATCATCAACCAACATCTCCATGGCCTTATCTTCTTTTCAGTTGAAATAAATAAATAATTAAAATAAAGAAATAAAACAATTATATCAGCAACTAATATTTTATTATTCTCATGCTTTGTATATGAAATATTAGAGTCAGTCGGGAGGGAGATGAAGTGTACAATATCCGAGTCTGGAGTTGCTTCCAAGACTCACAGAGTCCCCCTGGAGATCTGAGCATCCAGGTCCTGCCCATTAGCTAATGAAGGAGCAGGAACCCTCCAAGGACCCTCCGCTAAAGAATGGATGAGGAAGACCTCGGGCCAGTACGGAGGACCAGCTGAAGCCTGTACAATCACTTAGGACCACCTGTACTCATTGCACCGCCTTCATGAATTATAAATCAGGCAAGTACCGTCGTACACAACCTCTGCTGTACCTGCTTTAGGATAAGTGGTCTCTTGAATGTTTGATGATCCTTGTAACAGAGCAATTAGAATCTAGGAGATCCGAGGTCGGGCGAAACCGATAGTCCGTCATTTAAATTTATTAGCCCTGATTTGAAGAAGTGTTTTTTGTTTCCCCCCTTCCAAGTGATGTTTAACATCCATAGAGGGGAGGGTGAAAGATTGTTGTACTAGATGCCATCCTGTTATAACCTGATTAGGCAGGTGAATCTGAAAAACTAAAACTAGAGGCTTTCTTATACGAAGATAAATATAAGTTGTAGTAATATAAAAAAAAAATTGTTACACCCACATTTATTTTTCAAGAACTAATAAAAGTTTAACCTTTGACAGAAAGCAAACGGTATTTCTTCACTGTTGTATTTACTTAGCCACGCGCTGTTTCAAACTATTTGGCTTACCATCAGTATGTCTATTATAAACCAGGAATATAACCTAAGACACAAAAAATTAACATTTAACTGGAGGTGTAGGAAATGTGGTTTATTATGTACCCATTTCTTAAGAAGTAGATGATAATTAAAGGGAAATTTTTGGTGGTCTCGACATCAACACATTTTATCTTTTTATTTTAAAGTCTATTTTTTTTCATAAAACGCTTTGAATTATAAGAAAGATGTAAAAACAAAGATAAATATAATTTTTAATTAATTTTTCTTTTTGATAAAAAAAAATATATATATATGTCTCAACATCAAATTCAAAACAATCCAAAAACCTCAATATCCCATCCGTTGCAGAACTGCACCGAAAGAGATTTATCTCCTTTTATTCCTAAATCCTTACCCACTCAAACCCATTAGCACTTAATCTCTCATCCTTAACAACCCCTGATAATCCTCCGAGGAGTCTGAAAAGAAGAAGGCCACAGAATCTTCTGATTTAAAGCAATGATTGAACAACCACCATAGGACGGTTTCTTTTTCGTGTTCTGAAACATTTATCACATGAAAATGATATGAAAAATATTTCGTCTAAAAGGAAAGTAGGTACGATCATCAAAGCAAGTTTTGGATCACCCTGTTTTTGCTAAACTCTAAAAGATTTACGGAGTTATGTAATATAGGTACAATATAATACTTACACCCACATATTGTTTATAATAAATATATTATTTTACATATTTTACAAAATTTGCTACATTCTTCTAAAAGTCAGAAGAAAAAATAAAACATTTATTTTTACATTTTACAGAGTAAAAGTAATTCATTACTAGTCAGTCAGTATTGCTTCACCTTACTCTAATTACGACCTCTACACGTTCTGGCATAGACATAATCAAGTCGTGAGTTGCTGCGTCCTGCTTCAGTCTTTCTTAGCAGCTTCTCTCATTTCCTAGGTAGTGGCAGGCACATTGCAGTCTACAAGTGGCAGTCCTGTGAAGCACATCCCAGACCGACACATTACCACAGAAGACTGAAAGGTCTCTGGTGTAGGGATCTGTTTGATTAAGTGCACAGCACTAGAAATTTCTTTTGCTGGAAGGTTTTTTATTCAAGTTTCCAAACTAATCTTGTAAAGGAAATTTGCTGAACCAGATCAATTTACAATACATAGCAAAAGGGATTTATAAAATTTTCCCACTAAATAATATTAAAACTAATTGTTTATTATAACAGTAAATAACACACATATACTTTAAAAAATTTAAATATCGAAGAATCACTTTATAACTCAAAGCATTAAAGATATTAAATATAAAAATTAATAAACTAAATAGTGAATGGGTAGCCCGAGTTATTTGCATTTTTTTTTTGGGGGGGGGGGAGGAGTAGTTTTTCGTCCTGGAATGTGAACCATAATAATAATAATAATACCTCATACATAATAAAAAAAAAAAATGTGTTAGCCACAGACTGTAGCACCAAAACTACTATAACGATCTTTGTGTTGTACTCAAAACCTCTTCATTTTCAATCCAAATTCGCAAGAATAGCTAGAGAAAAAGTTATGAAGAACGTAAAAACTTTATTTTCACAAAACTCAAAGACTATGCATCATATATTCATATTCGAAATAGAATCATTATTGCTGTTAATACAGTTTATTATTACAAAGCATATTATATATGATTTATACACCTGCATTTATTTATTATTTACATTGGGAGATTAATAGTCCAGATGGCGTTCAATAAAGATACAAAAGAGTGAGGATTCACTATTTATTAGTAACAAATGATTCACCCAGCTGTGAAGTCTGGGGAGCTGCATCCTTCACGAAAAGGAAAAAACTACAATCTTTTCAAAATAAAGTCCTAAGAATCGCAGTTAATGCTCCTTGGTTCGTAAGAAATAGCCAATTGCATTGCGAATTACAAATGGAGTCAATAGAGGATTATATCAAAAAACGGTTCATGAAGTTCCACTCCCAGTTGCCGACAGTTAAAGGAGCAGTGACCTACAACCTGGGAAACACAACCTCAACCCGAAGACTGAAGCCCAGACTGCTGCAGGACATTCTTTTATAAATTTTTAATAAATATAAAATTAATTCATAGTCACACTACCTCTATTTACTTATTATTATTATTATTCAATTTATTTATTCATTATTTTTTTTTTCTCTTTTCTTCTCTCTTCCCTTTTTCAAATTACCTTGTTCCTTTTTACTATGAGAAGGCAATTGTTTGTATTATTTAAGTGTACCAATATCATTATTTTTTGTTATTAATTTTACTTTCCTCCTTTATTAAGAAACATTATTCTTATCTATTTATTTTATTATTATTTTTTATCTTTTAATAAGAACATTGTATGTAGTTAGGGGTGTCATTTGTGATGACTATACCCCCTCATAATCAACTTTTAAAAATATATATATATATAATATAAGTTATATCAACCATGTAAGGCCCACCAGACCGATCTGGTATAAAAATGAAAATAAAAAAAAAAAAAACGTTTCGCCCCACATGGAGGGCTTCATCAGAGCTAAAAGTGGGCAAGGTACAAACATTGTAAATATTATAAAACAAGAAAATATAAATAAAAGTAGTGTTTTATAAAAGTAACAAAGTTACTAGAAAAAAAGAAGAAGAAGAAATAAAAAATGGAAAAACGTTGTTAGCTAAAAAAAATAAATATAAATCTACATAAATAGAATACTAATAAATCATGGACTGGTGATTATTTTATTTATTTATTTTTTAATTTAAATGGTTTGATAATGTTTATTTTATTATCCTTCTGTTTGTATATATTTAGAGAGAGATTTTATTTATTTTTATGTAATTTTTTTTTCATTCATTATTTTTTTTATTCTTATATTATTTTATTTTAGTATGAATGCAATTAGTTATTACTATTACTTATTGCTCAACAACTTTGTGGCTAATTGTAATATCTATCAATAAAAATAATAAATAAATAACAATAAAATAAATGAGTGATTGCATTTCATTTCTTTAATAATTTTAACTTTTTACACTCTTTCTATTTACATCCTATTGTTTTGCCATATATAAAATGTTTTTACCTTGCTCCTGCTTAGCCCTGCAAAGTGGGACGTTGCTCACCAATAAATAGTTGATCATTAATATTTTATACCTTTATTGATGGCCACCCGGACTATCTTCCCGTAGTTAATTATTTACTATTTAATCACTCTAACTAGATTCTCTCCTAAATACAGCCTAATTTTAGATCAGTTTAACGAACAAAAATATGAAATATTGATTTTTTGGAAAAATGAAATATGAGTTACTTAAAAAATGAAATATGAGTTAGTTAACCTTAGGATTATTAGGGCGCGGTGGGGGCTGCTACGATTAATAAGATAAATCAGTACTATATGAATTAATTTTCATTGATAAAATTAATAATTCAATTAATAAAATGGAACTAAACACAAAATGCTAAAAGAAAATAATATAAAATAATGAAAGAACTTATGAAGTGAATAATAATGATACGTATTTACAATTACTAATAATGATCTAATGAATTCAATAATAAGAATGGGTGTTACAAGCCTCCACTGGTTCACTACCAGTGATGCAGCGAGAGGGATGCGCTAGGATCTTTTGAGCTCTGCTCTACCCCTCACAGGTGGGGGATAGAGTGGGCTCAGGGATCCTCAGGTCGATTATGTAAATATTGTATATAAGTGTATAAATGTGACTGGAGATTATACTTTTTTTCATACACATAGTGTGATTATGTTCATTTTGTTTATTCTTCTGTTTTAAAATTATTTTTTTTCATTCATTTATTTTATTTTATTTTAGTATGTATGAAATCATTCATCACTATTACCTATTGCCCACAATTGTGTGGCAGATTGTAATATCTATCAATAAATAAAAGTATTTAATAAAAAAAAAATAAAAATAAAAATAACAAGAATGGAGTGCTCTTGATAAAGAATAAGAATACAATAAAAATATTATATCTTTTAGCATACAATATGTAACATGATATCTAATAAAAAGGAACAAACAATACAAAAAAAAAGGAGCATTTCGAAAAACTGAAGAGCAATTAAAGGATAAAATAAAATGAGATAAGTACACGATAAAAACAGAGATCTAAATAAATAATATAAAATTAAACACACATATACACACAAATATATATAGCTAGTTTTAATCGTAATATAATGAATCCAGGTAGTAAGTAGAGTTATGGTCATTCGGTAAATAAAAATCACTTGAGATTCACAGAAGTAAAAGTTGAAAGTACCTAGTCAAATATTTCTTTGTAATTTGTATTTATTAGTTCTTCTGGAAAACGATTGAACAAATATGAATTAAAAGTTCAATATATAGAAATGGAGCTTTAGTTTTAATATATTTTATTAATGAACATTTCCATCCCACATTTATATTTTGCCCTGTGATTTACTACAATCCTACTAAATGAGGGGGTAAAATTTAGCAATTTTATATTATGAGGCGTTCTTGAATAAAACCTGCTAGACACGTTTGAAAGAGTAATTCTGAGGAGAATCTTAGGGCCCGTATGCGAGAATGGTAATTGGCGAAGAAGGAAAAATTGTGAAGTTTTTGGGCTTTATAAGGAAGGTAGCATCTGCTCATACATAAGGATACAGAGGCTTAAATGGCTTGGCCATGTAATGAGGATGAGCGAGGAAAGAGTGCCTCATAAACTGTACAGTTACGTTCCGGATGGTATGCGGCGACGTAGTAGGCCGAAGGGCCGATGGAGGGATGCTGTGAGGCGGGATCTGCGACAACTGAAGATCCCAGTTACCCTTACAGGAGATAGAGAAAGATGGTTGGCGGCCGTTGAGCAGGTCAAGGGCAGCTTCATGCGCCTGTTGTGCCAGTAAAAGAAGAAGGAAAAGAACTAAATTTTTTTATGAACTGAAGTTTTGGTTGTTGTTTTAACCCTCATTTCTTATATTGTTGAGAGAATAATTTGTTATTTATTGAAAACAAATAATGTTGACATTAAGTTATGGTAAGTGACTGCTGTTTAAAGATAAACTATTGTAATTAACAAACGATTTAACATTTTATTTTCACAGTTACCATGATTTACGACCGAAATCTTCATATTTACATTTACCGAAAACTTTATATTTCAGCAAGAAAACAACAAAAAAAAAAACGCTTTTCCTTCTATTCTCGGACTGCTAAGTCACGAATATGGAAGGTTACTCGTTTCTTAGGTTATCCTTTATCATTGACTGGGACTGTTCCCTAATAATTCTTGTTTTACTTTGTAGGCAAATTTAGTAAAGGCGAATAATTTGACAACTCTGTTCTGACATGCTTTTTAGAAACTTAGACATTTCTAAAAAGTCATTATTGAGATTTGATCATTGGTTTCAGAAAAAACTTCCCCTTTAGTATCAATTTGTTATGAAACAGTTTCCTTAATTTTAGTATTCTGAAACACAGTTGGCCCTAGAATGGAATTAACTTAGGATAAATGCTGTAATTTGTGGTCTACGACTACGAAGCTGCTGCTTGCAGCTGCAGGCAGGACACCACCGCTGCAATAGAAATCACTAACACACAGGCTCTTCTCCTGTCTCTACTACACTGTTTAGTAGCTGGAGATGTGACTACTTTCACTGTCCTCACAAAATGCTCTCCAAAATCCAGCAACTGCGGTACTGGCACCTCAGGCTCTGGTTGAGGGAAGAATTGAGATTTCTTGAAAAAAATATAAATGAAGAAATGGTAGAGCTCGAAGCCCAGTATTGCTGTAACACCAATCTTGCCCTCGCAAATATTAACAATTATTTATTAAATAAATCAAAACTTGTATCCGTTTTTGTCTCAACACTTTTTATTTTTCACCAGTCCAACGTTTCGGCCATTTTAGCCATCCTGCTAATCGGACATCTTCAATTATAATTTCTTCCTCACATTAAATTTAGAGTTACTTTTGCAGGCTATTCTGCCCAGGTCATTCTTTAATTATAAGTTAAAAGCCTATTTTTTAAAATTTAAAATCATAAATATTTAATTCTTCTTATATCAGATTATCCACACAAATTCACTACCATATAACAAACCCTGGGCATAATAGCCTACAAAAGTAACTCTAAATTTAATGTGAGTAAGAAATTATAATTGAAGATGTCCTTGAGGATGGCTAAAATGGTCGAAACGTTGGACTGGTGAAAAATAAAAAGTGTTGAGACAAAAACGGATACAAGTTTTGATTTATTTAATAAATAATTATCTTGTCTCAAGAAATTGAAATAATATAATTAAATTAACAATTATGTCTTTTCTTGCTGATGGATGTGGGTTAGCTCTGCAATCTAAGGTAAATTATTTACAATTTTCTTTTAATTTGTATTTTCTTTATTATTTATAAGGACATCTAACCTATACTTTATATTCAAAAATTATGTTGCCCATTAAGTGACCATTCACTACCTCTTAGATTAGTTCTCAGGTTCAAGATTAGTGGGAGTGGACACCTGTCTATTTCTACCAAAAGTTTGAATTATGTTGAAATAACAAATAGTTATTTCAATTAGTTTAGAGTTATTTAAGAAATGCCTATGAAGTTTGCATATGTTGCACCCTTATTTGAAGAAAGTCGGAAACTTTTAGGGGTTTCATGACAGTAATGACCTCGTCAACAAAACATGACGGAATTGACCGGATTCCAGAAACATTCTCGGTCGAATTTATAGTTCCATTTCATGTTTTTTTTTTTTGTTTGTTTCGGTTGTCCCTTCAGACCTTGTAGATCTTTGGCAACCCGAACCAGACTTCTCCACGCCTGCCTATCTTGGGCTTCTGCTTCCCAGTATGCTGTAAGCAGCTCTTTCGCTAGTCTGTTGATTCTGTTCATCCATCTGGTTTTTGACCTCCCTCGTAAGAGATCATGAGAACTTACTATACCGGCATTCATTATCGTATAGAGACGTCGATTGCTTCAATATCCCATCTTAACCTCCTGGCCTTCATATCATGAGATATTGACAGACCAGTCTCAATCAGTTCACTGTTTGTTCTTCTGATCCCAGATCGCTCCTGTAATTGCACGGATTACCTTCCGTTAAAATCTCTCGATTCTGCTTTCTAAGTGACCTGTTAGAGCCCAGGTCTCGCTCGCACTTTATCATGGCATTGTACACTCTTAAGTTCAGACTTTTTAGAATTTCAGTATTCTTTACTGCTATGTATTGACCTTTTGTCAATCCTGGGTATTATTAAGGTGTTTCGCCATTTGCCCCTATACCTGGTTAGGGTAGGAGCCTTCCGACGAACCACTTAATGTGTCCCCGGATATGAAAACATCTGTGTCAAGTTTGTCACATTACCAGAGTCCCCGAGAAAATTAGATTGGCTAACCTTTAAGAGTTCTAAAAGAAATGACAGGTTTGACGAGGGATCGGAATCAAATTAAGCAGATGCAGGCCCTTCCTAGACATGTCAAACTTTTTCGTCCAGTCTCAGGCCTGGGGGGGGGAAGCCTTCCTCGGGAGCGTTCGGTCACCAATGGCCAATGAAAAATGATATTCAAAAATAAGGTAACGCCCCAAAAGGGAAGTGGGAGAAAAGGACAGGAAATCTAGGTCAGAAAAACAAACAGTCAAGAGTCAGGCTTAGACGGAGACAGTCAAGAGGCAGACTTAGAAGATGCACTTCGACAAGACGAAGTCGTAAGAAGGGCCACGAGACCTGGACACCCCTTATCAACATGACGACACCTACGGCACTACACCCCACGGCATCAGCAGCTATAAGTATAAATTAACCAATAAGTAATAATGTAATAATCTATATTTTATTGCAACCTTTTTCAGAATCATTTGAATCATTTTTGTTATAGTAATAAATTGTAAATAAATAGTTAATCTCTTTATGTAGTTTATATACTATTATATAACCCAATATAACAGCCTGTATTATACTATATAATTAATGGTAACAACATTTTATAAATATAAATGTCTTTAATTGGTAAACTGGTGAACACACAAATAGCCTTTGGAAAAGAATCCAATTATAATAATAGTTTTTTAGGACTCAATATATAATTAATTAATTAACTTATTTTGGATAATTGCCTTCAGCGATTATCCTGGCATCCCGATAAAATCTTTATAGCATACATACTATTCATTACCAAAAAGAGAAGGCTTTGTTCGCGCTTGTTATACGCTGGTCTATCTCATACTGTTGAGCATTTATTGATGTAATTGTGGAGCAGGGGTATTGGAAACTGTCTACTTTCAGAAACGATTTGCCTTCCACGCAGGTCATGTCATAAGGATGGATTTTTTAGCTTACAATCATATACTTTGTTTTACCTTCATTTACTTGCAGGCTAATTTCATTCGTTTCTCTTATTCAAGTCTTTCCACGTCATTTTGGTTAATTCCTAGAACCACAATGTCGTCCGCATAGGGCAGGACTTTTGAGGAATGTTTCATTCCCACGTGTACCTCGTCAGTTTCGCCCGATTTTCTTCTAATTACTTTTGATAGTTCAAGGTTGAATAGCATTTATGAGAGACCATCTTCTTTTCTCTGGAGCCATCATATCTTGAGCCTTTCTTTAGGATAGGACACCACAGGCCTGTGTACCTGGCGTCTGGTATTCTACCCTAATCCCATCCTTTTAGTCTTTATCCTTTTTGGATCAGCTTGATTTTTAGAGGTTTTTCAGAGCTCAGGTGATAGGCTGTCTATTCCTGGGACCTTTATTTTTTTAAGTCTGTTAATTTTTTTTTCAGCTCAATTTGGAATTTATCTTTTTAATTATATATATAATAATTCTTCAGAATTCAGGACAATGGATAAAAATTAAAACTAATTCCAAGAGTAGTTGTATCATTGTATGTATATATCGTCATATATAAAACAGGTTTTTCAATTTAAAAAGTATTTTCATTTCAGGTGATTATTGACATTTAAATATTAATGTCTTAAATTAGTGAAATTAGGTATATATATTTAATTTAGAATTTAGACATGTAAATGAGTAAAAAAACAAATTTTTATTAAGGTCGAATATAAACTTTGTTGATTGATTCTAACTGTAAATTAATCGTAAACTGTTCATTAGAAATATTTTTATTTGAAGAACTGGAAAATAGACAAAGGAGTCCGAAACGTTGTTCAAATGTTAAAAGAATAAAGAAGTGAATAAAGATTGTAATAGTTTGGCTTATTTTATGTTCTTTTTTTTTTTTTTTTGATTAACAGGAATATGAAGTTGGCAAACAGATTTTTTGTGTCACATATAAGAAATTGTAAAAGAAAAATTAAAAATACATATTAGTTTTTTATATAAATGGTACCCCTATAGTAAAATTACCTATAATTGATATCCTTATCAAAACTAACCTACTAAGAATCAAAGATACGACCAAAGTAACAGATCTGCACAGAACCGTATACACACTTACATTATATATACATAATACAGGGTACATGTGTATATATAGACACAATTTCGATCAGCTGAGTCAGATGGGGGACCATTAGTCTGTAAGGCAGCCGTGTGTGCGACAGCTTGTCCAATGTCTGTTAATGTGATGATGATGAGCTTGTGGGGGAATTTTTTATGACCCAGTGTTTCAAAACCATTAGCTGACTTTCATTTTCTTGTAACGCCGTGGTGAAAGACCATTGATACCAACACCAAAATCCCAATACCGTACATTGGCTACATTTAGATACATAAAACCATGCAAAAATAAAAAATTATATAGTTTTTTGTTTTAGAATAGCTAACTTAAACCAAAACCAAAAATCTTCTGATCCTAATATCTCATTATCTTTATTCTTTTAAAACGTTTCGACCTTCAAACCATTATCCAGAAACTAAAATATTCATTTTGTTTACTTACATTTCACTCATCACAATAGTACTATATTTCTCCTACTATGCCTTAAAAATAATTTTTCCAAGTTTCAAAATTTCCTCACTTTGAAAACAATTATATTTTTCCTTTAATTTCTCAATATTTTGTTTTGATAAATTTCTAAAAAAAATATGTATCTAACATCTAAGTTGTCATGTTGTACAACATTCATATTGTAGTGCTATTGTGATTATCTAGGGTAACAATATATTTTAGAATATTCTCTTTCTCAGTTATAATACCATAAGTATATTATTTTTGGTTAATAGGAAACATATTAGTATTTTAGTAAATTAAGGATGTTCTGTGGGATATCTTTGGCTGTGTGGTCCTCGGCAAATATATGTGAATTCTTTTTAATATCTCTATTGAAATTCACAACTGTTCATAATGATCAATCGAGTTAATTTGATGTAAGTTTATAATGGAGTGATACCGGCGTGTAGAGAAATTACCCATTGGTAGCACTCAAATGACGTTTTTATATTAGCAGGTCTCGTGTTTATCTTCTTTTCAGGCACTTCAGAGGATTGTCAGAATTGGAAACACAAGCAAGGTTAGAAACTAGTGGGTTCGGTCACAGGTCTTCATGTATGATTTTAAGTGTGATAAAGTTAGGAGCATTGAGGATTTTGGATTGTAAGGAATTCGAAGGTTTTAGAGGGGGCCCCAATCATGTTTATTTAAACCCAAATATTGAATTATGATAATCGTAGAACTTGATTCATTAACTGTCGTCAGATTTTTATTAATATTAAAACTGTCAAGAATAGTTTTATTTTTGGAAAACGGTCATTATGGTTATACGGTTCGTGTAATTTAATTCTCAATTTTTTAATTTTTTTTTTTACAAAACACGATTGATACAATTCCTTTATACAACCAGACAAAATACCATTATTTGAGAAACTTACGTTTTATACGACATAGACATCTTCAAACACAAAGTGATTTACTAATAATGTATTAATAAGAGTATAAAAATGCCTTAATTATTATATTATTATAATATAGACTTTTCTTTTTTTGACATATTATTTTTAAAATTCTAATGTTTACATAGGAACTGCAAAACACGAAGACGATTATGATGAATTATTGATTGTAAACGATTATGAGGAATGCTAAAATTAATATAATACCCAATTTCAATATTGTATATTGTATATTGTTTTCTTGTCTGATTGTCAACATGTCTACGAATCTTTATCTAATAAAATGTATTTATTTACAGTAATTATTAACAAAAGTTTATTATTTTTTTCGGTCTATATACCCACCTATATTCTTCAAGAGGTTTTTCAAGGAAGAAACTATTTGATTGTCAATTTCCAATGCTATTTACGAATAAAAATTGCTTTAAACTATACTCGATAATAGGCGACTAGACATAATGGGATTCCCAAAGGACGAAGAAGCTTTTCAGGAGTGGGCTCAAGTTCTCAGCCAAAGTGGATTCGAAACCAGTTTGAAAGAAGTTCCCCATCGGGCCCGATAGATCTCGATATTTATATTCAGAGGGGATATTCTCCGGCTTAGCGTTTCAAAGGATTCTTCATCGATAAAATTTGAACAATTTAAATGGAATTCAGCTCCACATCTTGAAGGCTATATTCTGAAATATTTCCTCGGAAATAGAGTTTAGCAGGATAAGGAAAGGGGAAATTTCTTTATAATTTTACAACTTATTCAAATCAGTTATTTGAAACTGCACTTTATAGATTAAAAATAAGCTACCAAAATAAAATGGGAAATCTGACACCATATTAATTTTTTTCGTTATTATTTTGTATCATCGTATTTAGAGATAGAAACCCTGAGGGATGATGATAGAACAGTAGGATCAATATTTAATTTTTTTCCCATAATAGAGTAGCAGAAATGTAATTGGGAATATAAAGATATAATGTGAACCACTACAATCTATGAAGTTCACGGGTTCATCAATTAGTAAGGAAGTACTGATCTTAGAACATAGTTTGTGCAAGGAAGTGATTTAGTCAAAATAACTTTCACCCGTAAGACTTTCCCCTAATTAAGGGGAAATTTATGAGGCTGGGTAGACACCAGGAGAACCCTAGAACACACAGGATTGACTACAGAGACGGTAGCACTGCGCCTTACATCTGTGGCACGCTTCCTCTAATATATGGATATACAAGAAATAAATAAATCAAATATTGCCATAAGTAAATGAGAACTAAATGGCGTTGATAACGGAGGGTGTTTTATACTATTAAACAAGAAAAATAATGAATTAAAATTAAAAATCTTCCGTTCTTTTGTTCCCTACATAAATACACCCTTCACCTTTGTCATCATAGCTTCATAACTACCCTAATCTTCTGATTCGAACTCTAACAAGCTTTATTATTATTATGGTATTACACAGCCTACAAGAACCCGAGCCCTCTCTACCATAGCCAACCAATCCACATGGTCTCTTGCTTTCTCCTTCCACCTGTCAACATTCAAAAGCATTTGAAATGGATAGCGTCTATTCTCTTCTACTATCCTGTTCTCTATTTCGCTCTCTACTTTGTTGCTATCTGTAACCAGGCTTCCCAGGTATTTAAACTGGTTTACAGAACTGAAAGTGTGGTCTCTGAACGCCACTTTGCTATTCTCTTCCTTATCCTTTCTTGAGCTTTTCATGTACACCGTCTTTTCTTCATTCACCTTAAGGCCCATATGCTGCTTCTTCGAATTCCAGGAATGTTCCTTTTAATGATTCTCGGGTTTTTGCGGCAATGACTACATCATCTGCATATGTACGGCTAAATGTTGAGACAGTCGATTTTAAATGGTCCCTCTTGGATTAGTTCTGATTGAACGAATAGCTACTTCTAATGCTATATTAAAAAGAAGAGGAGCCAGGGAATTTCCAAGCTTAACTTGGCAGGTATTGTTCATTAGTGTAATTTTTACCAGCCTGACTAGTTTTTTTTGGATGCCTACCTTTACCATAGCTTTTAAAAGTCCCATTCTATCCTTAACTTGCTCAAGTCCACAAATAACATATATAGGTTTATGTTATACATCAAGCTTTACTTCTAGAGTAACCCTCTAATGCAAATTTTATAGCAGAAGAAAAATAGAAAATTTTTGTTCATAAATTTCTCCTTACGGGTCTTCAATTTTTTTTTCTCCAAAATCACGAAGATAATGATTCTTCAATATGAAAACTTACAAAAAACTTGGCAACGTAATGTAATGGTGGAAAATTAATGTTATATGAAGCTCGCATTGAACCAGTTTATTTTATATGAACGTTTCTTTAACATTAAGTCATTCACACTGAAAACCAAAATTTGAATCCGAGTTAAAAATAAGTTCAGTTTTTTTTTTTTTTAATGAGTGTAATAAACTAACTATAAAAAAAAATTAAGTTTATAAATATGCATGTAAACATAAAATATTTATAATAATTATTTTATTTTAGTTAATGTGCATAGTAAAAGTCATATAATGATGAGAAGCGTAGATGATATATATGAGGAGAAGATGGTTGGGGGAGCGGTCAGTAAATAATACAAATAAGTTGAGAAAACTTATTTAATAGACACAACGTTTTGGCCTGAATTTCTAGCCTTCATCAGGGCTAAGAACAAAGAGCAAGATAACAACCATTGAATACAAAAAATAAATTTTTGAAGTTATATAATGCAAAGGAACAAAGAAATATGAATATATTAATTTAAAAATAATTAAAAAATTAAAGTTATGGAAAGAAAAAATATATAATATACAAAAGAAAATATATGTAACGAATGAAATATGTAAGTATAATATTAGAATAAAGAGGCATAAGGTTGAGTCGGACAAAAGAAGTTAATAGAAAACATGACAATAATAATATGTGGAGAATATAACTAATAACATGGGTAAGAAGAAGCAAGAAGAGAATAGAGAAGGAGAAGAGGATAAAAGAAAGAATAAAGCAAGGAGCTCACCTATTAGTAGGGGATCGGAAAACTAAGTGAGCTCAGCGACGCTTGTGGTAAGACTATGAAATAATAATGAATAAAAGAAAAAATATCAATTAATCGAATAAGGATGACGTCAGTGATTAGACCCACATTGTATGAATTCACATGGATGAATTTCCTCATGTCCTCTTTTTCCATTCTCTCATTACTATGTTCGTTACTTGTACGTATATGTCTTTTTTTATATTTTATAGTTTTGTTTTTAATTTATATTATTCTGTTATAAAAATTAAATAAATCAGTTTGCTCTAATAGCATATCATATCTCAAATTTCTAATATTAAAACAAAAATCTAATGAAAAAAAAAATTGCCAATTGCATAGGTCATTGTGCTTTTTCCTTTAATTTTTTTTTATTTTTTATATATCAATGTTTTGATTGAATAGTGGCACATATGGCAAAAAAAAAAATGTTTAGTTTTGTTTAGAATTGGATTTATTTCAAAGATATTATCATGGATAACTATTACTTTCTCAACGAAAGTCGTCCTAAAGCTACTAGAGTTGTTACTATTGTATTTAGTACATCAAAATAAAATAGACGAACATTTATATTGTCAGATGTGCCACTATTCAAGGAAAGCAGCAAAATCATACTAGTTTTTCTATTTGCAAAAAAAAAAAAAAAACACAATTTCAGAAAATACTTTTCTACAAATGTCTATTAGATAGGTAATCACCTATACTTTTTTTTTCTTTTGCCGAATTCGTCGGTCGTTTGACCACTTGACGTCTCGCTGCCCAACATAAATACGCAAATTGGCAAATGTTTTGTTTTTCAATTCAGTCAGGGAAAGACATGTATTAAGATGGTCTCCATCCATTCTTCCTTGATAGCACTGTACACAGGTAGGATCCTGAGCCAAGCCTATCTTGTAGAGTTGATTCTGCAGATAGTCGTGCCCAGTTTTCAGGTGGAATCAGGCTACTGCATCTCTCAGGAGGTCAGCTGGGATCGGATTTTATATTTGATATTTGTATCTTTTCTCTTCCACCATTTCTATGTGTGTGTCTTTTTTTTTTTCTCCTTATAGGGACCATAGCTTATCATTATTTTTATTTAGTCAAGGAATCTTGGATGGACTGGGCTATTTTGCCCCTTGCCTGTCAAGACTATCTGCCTCTTCATGTCCTAAAATCCTGCAATGGCTTGATATTCACTGCATGACTAGTGGCTTCAAAAAGTCAGATCGTGGAGGAGAGATTTGCAGCCTAAAGCTACACTTGATAGACTCCACAGTGTTCTTGAGTCGATGAGGGTAGCTCCTATTTCACCGTCGAAGTTTGTACCTTCTTTTCGTATTGCAATGCTGAATTGGAAATCTCTTGAGTAAACCCTCACTTCAGCACTTAATCTTTTATTTCCAGGGCAATCGCTTTAACTCATAGTTTTTTATGTTATTTTCTTATCAACTTGAATGTTAATAATTTAGCATTTGAGAATAACATCTATAGAATGAGCACGGGTACACCGTGAAATATAGCTAACTAGAAACGTAAATAGCTAACTAGAAACGTGTTTTACTTATAGCTAAAGCAAAATAAGTTGGTGAATTTAAGTTAAAGTTTAACTAGATATGTCTACACTTAACACCAATATCCTTACATCTTTGATCCGTTTTTTTTCTAAATACAGGCTTACCAAGCAAAATACTTTTCCGAGTTCGTAAGCAAAACTAGAGAATATAATTTGATGAAATGTCAATTCAAACAATCTCTACAATGTTATCAAATTTAATTTCTAGTTCGTCCGAACACAAATTTGTCAACAAATAGGAACGGAACTAAATTTGTTTTTTTAATTTTTTCGATTTTTATAACATGTTTTTTTTTCCATTTCTTCCTAACCTCAGAAGTGAAATAGTATTAATATTAATCCACAATACAATCATTAATATTTAATTGATCAAATTCCTCCCGAATCCAATCCTTACAGTCCAAAATCTCGGCCTCGGGATCTTCTCCTCTAGAAATGTTATTGGAGTTCTATCAATGGATAGATTCTCCACATGTTTGTATCATGTCACTATCTCACCTACAGCAAATTTACTTGTTGTATATATGTTATACAGTTGTAAATAATAAGAAATAAATGATTTTTGAAAAAATAATTGTATTTAATATAAATTATATAATTTGTGCTGAGATATATAAATCTTGTCATTATGCTCGATTGCCTTAGCCTCTAAGAATCGATACTTTCAATTTTCCTACTTGGGTTTCATTCTTCGAGAGGAAATCTTCGAAGCGAGGTTTGGACTAAAAATGGAGGAGAGAGAAAAGTTTTACATTTCCTACAGAGGCGGAAGAAGTTTTAAAGCCGAAATCCTTCCGATGAGTTTGTACCTTTATTTGTCTCGAGTGCTCTTCTCGAAAGAAGTTCTCGCCGAAGACTTAGGTAAAGTCTTCAGAGGTTTAATTGTTCGTCTTGAATCTGTTATGGTCTAGAAAAGATCTCCCTCTTGCTTGGTAACTGATGAAAGGTACATGAAAATTTTTCTTTATAAGTTTTTATCTGCACAAAATGATTTTTTTCTTTAAATTATTTGTTAAAACCTAAATTATACTTTGAAATTGTATAATCTAGTACTATCTATAGTAGTATTATATAGTACTATCTAATTTAAGACATGACATGACATGACATGACATGATATGATATGATATGATATGATATAATGTGATATATGGATATTTAATATATGATATATGTTGTATGGATATATGATATGATATGACATGACATGATATATGATATAATTTGATATATAATGTAATATGATATATAAACGATGCCGCTCCCCAGACTTCATAGCCGTTCATCAGTCGTGGCCTGAGAATTGTTTTTAAAAAAAGAATAGTTGTTTCTGGTTTTAATTTGGAATTTCTATCATATCATTGCTAACTTTGCGTAGGTTTAAGTTAGTTTGATGTTGATATGGCAATTCCAGGTAAGAGTATGTTATTTCGAATCGCAGTCTCTTGCCAGTAATGTACTTAGTGCAGTATGCACCTGGCCAGCTTAGATGCCCCTTCGTCATATAGACCAGTCCCTTATGAACGTCGACCTACCAGCCTCAGGGGCCTCTATTTTTAATAGAAATATAAATCGTCTCTAGTGAAGATGGACCCAGCAGTCTCCCCTAATCCCCAGCCGGGCGGAGGTTAGAAATGTTAATTATAAAGACGTTATCATATACATGCACATGCTAGACTTATAGCGCATATTACCAATTATTTGATTATTTAATAGACTATAATAGAAAATCAATACACAATATAAATCTTTTTCTGTGTTCAATGCCTTTTATTGAATGTAATCCAGTATCAATGGCCAAACTATTCCTTTAGCTCATTTTATACTTGCGGTGTTTTTAATTGTATAAATTTCTGTTTTATTTGTACACACATATGTTTCAGTCCTTTTTTTTTTTGTTAATTTTGGTTTCTAAATTAAAAGTATTAGGTTAAAATTTCTTTTATATGTCTTATTCTTAAGAGAAATAATTTAGTTACTTTTTTTATTAATACATACTTAAAATTGTTCTATTCTTATTGTTTTGTTTTATATACTACTCTCTTTTAATATAAGTTATTTTTTTCTCAACATTCCCAGCCTGCTAGTATCTCTCCTAGCACATATTTTACTATGTCATGAGAAAAGGCTCCATTGAATCTTTCGATTTAGATTACACAAGCAAACTGGATTTGTTAAAAATTCAAGTAGGAGCTTACCAATGTTGCTTACAGTAAAGCATTTCCGACATTATAGTACAACCAAAAATAAATTCTTATTTATTTATTTATTTTATTAGGTAAGAAATTAAGTGAAAACAATTCGGCAGAACAACAACTACATGACATTTAGGATATGCCTAGAACAGATACTCGTCAAAGCCTTCTGAATCAGCCTCAGGCAATATTGCTTCCAATCGATCCTAAATCCAATCAGCCCTCTGGCAACAATTATTAAAAGATAAATTATTATTTCATAGTATAATAAGAATGATATTACACTATTAAACACTAAATTAATTTTAATCTTTTTATTTATATATCAATTCATATACCAACTTCCAAAAGCAAAATTACATTATTTTATTAATTATACTACTTTATGAAAATAAATTATTAAAACCTAATTCATAAAAACAATAAATTAAAAATTGGAATTTTATTGAAAATTATTAATTATGATAGTTTGTTTAAAATAAAATGATGAGAATGGTTCAAATTTTACTATCGCTTATTTTGAACAAGAAGAAGGGTAATGTGTTTAAGTATACACTATATAATATTGTTATTTACTATAACCTCTCTTTTATAGGTATGTAATATTTTTTGAGCGAAAGTTAATAACTATTTTTAAGTAAATTTGGTCAGTGTACGCATTGATATTCCGTGAATGTTATGTTATAATTTGAGCTATCAGAGGAGTAGGTGTTGGATAGTCGAAACATCACCTAATTGATAAATAAAACATGTATGAACTTTTTAGGGAGTTTGTTTTAACGGATGTTGAATATCGAAAAATAATGATCTTTAGCAAGTAGTGTGTACAACATTTGAAAACAAAATATATATATTTTTTTCTTCTCGACTATTTTCGGTTATGTATGTTCATAATCATCTCGCCTGCTATCTTGAATTTTTTAAAAAAATTTATAATAATTATTACTTTATATTTAACATTATCAAATAGACAAAAGGTACCCGTCATATTAAGACAGGCCTCCATTGAGGTTTTGAGTTACATATACAAATAACAATGTAACATTCAATTGTGTGAGTGCTTCCAGAATTGTTTTCGTATATAATAAAAAAAAAAATATTAGTATCATTAATTCGGTTTTAAGTTAGTAAATATGTCGCTATAGAACTAAACTATCTTCACAGTCTGTTTCTCGATCAGAGTTTTTCTTCGAAACTCTTCTGCGTTCTTCAAGACTTTGAACAAACTGATACTTTATGCGCCCTACCGTCAATACTGCTACAATGTCTAAATGTCAATACTGCAACAGTGTACTTACGGTCAGTCACATATTTGAAGAAAATGTCATGTCTATTCCATGACCTTAAATAGATTAGGAGTGGGACCGAGTGTATCGGATGCTCTGAATGATGACCAGAAGAACGTGGTAAGGTGTGACAGTTGCTATGGTGAAATAAAAATACTGGCGATATCTGTGTAGACAAGAGGTGTTACGGTTGTCATGGTGAGATAAAAACACTAACGATATGTTGAGACGAGTGGGTTTTGGTTTTGTGAAGGTGACAGTTTTATTTTTTGAACAAGTTATGACTGTTCAATGTGAAGTGGTGATAGTCTATCAGGTCCTGTGTGTTTACTGTTTGAACCGAAATATCACCATATGAGAAATGTTATCTTATATGTTTTGTTTTTCAAAATTATGGTGTTCTACTTCAATGGACGGCCTTTAACACTAGAAGTGTGGATATGGTGGAGTGCGTAGCAACGTTTCTTCAGCACGTCCTGGATAGGAGAGTTGTGGCAGGTATCATCTTCATGAGGAAGGTGGGACAGTGACAGGAAAGGAAATATGGGACAACCTTGTGTTCTGCCAGGAGTACACCCAAAGACTACATGGGGGTCGAACTAAATTTTATTTAATTTTTTTTTTAATTTTATATTCGCTTCTATACTCTTTTGTATAATAATGTAAATTTAGTTAATAAGGTTAGGCATTTAAGTTAAAGTTAAGTCAACCTATAAGTTTCCGCTGTTTTATTAATTGATAAAAATTATTTGTTTTCCTTTTTCATTCGGTGTAGATATATTTCTTCTTATTATTAAACTTTTCTATATATAGTTCTGCTATTCTTTCTTATGTATGTACACTGCTTTCAACTTTTAATGTATCTATGTAGTTTTGATTATGTTCACTTAATATTACGATAATTCAACAGAAGGGAGATAACACCCGTTTTCTGTTATCTACATATAAAGGTATTCGCCAGTGGTCATAATTCGATATTTGTTTATATTGGGTATATTGTGGGCATATTGTTTCAGGGTTTTCGTTATTTCCAAGTAAAAAAAAAAGTAACGTGGCCCCTAAGGAGCAACTTATTCTTTATTGTTTTTTTTTCTTTTGCGATTATATTTATTTTCCCCCTTTATCTCACTCCCTTCTCCGCTGAGCGTGGCTAAGTATAAACGATAAATATATAACTACGGATAAATCAAAATTAGCAGTTATAAATGGTTTTGGTTTTCTTAAAAAGGAATGGCCTTTTGAATAAGATTTAAACCCAAAAGTTTGTTATACGTACTAAATAGTTCTATAATAAGTAATTATTTAAAAAATGTTCGTAAATATTTAAAGAGTATCAAATCTTGAAATAGAATTATAAAGTGCGAAACATGGGTGATGATGACCTCAGGATTTTACACCAACAACAACTTTATGCGCCAATAAAATTCCATCCAAACCATTTCAGCGTAGTATGAGAACACTGAGAGCATAGAAATTATGTTTTACGAAATGATAAAAAAAAAATGCTGTTAAAGGAATATTAAAAAGTCTTAATTTTTATTTATTACTGATGAATTTCTGTAATGTTAAATATATTGATTGAATAGAATTATTGTGATTAGTAGTTGTATAATATGTTGTAAAAATGGATTTGTTTCTATTCTAAATGAACATATTTTTCTATTTTTAAATAATATAGTTAAGGTTGTTGCGATCACTAACAGTAAAAAAAGTTTTTGATTTTTTTTTTTGGATTCCAGATCGGCCTGGATGGCTTTACATAGGTAATATAAAAGTTACATTTACTTTTGTTTATAACAATCGGTAATTGGGATAATTGGTAGTCAGTAACAAAACAAAAAAATTAGTTACCTATAGATCGAATTTATAGTAAAGAAAATGCGATCATGAAAATTTCATATCAGAATTCCCAACGGTAATCACGTTTTAAGATCATCCAGATCCAAATAACCAAGTCTCACAAAATGGTGTATGTGTATGTTTGTGATTCTAGCTTAAAAATGAAAACTCGTACGAATTTGAATTTACAGATTTAAACTGGGTTTATACCTAGAATGTTGCGGCAACTTTTATGTTAAAATCGACAGTCCAAAAGTGCTACTTTATATTATCAATTTTACTCTTCTTCAATATTTTTTTTTCCAAAACTCCTCAAAAAGGATTTATATTGGACTCTTAAGCTCAATGTAAAATTAAGTAGTATTTACTATCAGTAAGAAATGAATAAATTTGAATGACATAGTTTGCCTAGACTTTAATTCCGAGATTTTTTAAAAAATTTCCTCTTGTGTACTTTAAATTTTGTTTATTTGAAAGATCAAGTCTTGCCACCGTGAATAATAAATAAGTCGAATTAGTAAGTGAAAGTTGTGTAACGCCCACTACATCAGATTTTTAATTTAATGAAGACTGTGTTCGTCCTAAAATTGTTTATATTTCTATAAGGATTGAGGATTGATACTTAATACAATTGCGATCATATTATATAAGTTATAGCTTTTCCGGATGATATAATATATTATATAACGATGATATAATATAACATATTGATTGAAGAAACCCCAAAATAAATTTAAAGTATATCTTTTTAACCATCTAAACATTTCATTCATCTCGAAATTTACATTCCTGTAAATTGAAATTATACATTCCTAATTCCTGTTGACAATTATCTGTTTTGCAATGTACCATTTCCTTCTCTTATACTATCTATCACTAAAAGAGGAATTGTTGATAAGTTTTGGAATCTTCATTTTACCATTTATTTCTCTCTTAATATTAGAGTAAAATAAATAATTTAAAGAAATAATAGTATACTGTTTGGTGAACCTGATCAAACTTTTTGAGTTGACCTTAAATATGAAAATTTATATTCATTATCAGTAAACATTAATGCATGGTTTTTGCCCCTTAATTTTTGTTTTTTATTCATTTAAATCAAAATTTAATAGTTTTAATTTAAAGCTAATGGATATAGGAATATGGATTTTGTAGGGATTAATAAAAATTGAAATAATTATTAAAGTAAACATTTTTTTTTTAAGTATAGAAATTGCAATGATTGTTGTATTAATAAAAAAAAAGTATTATTAAAAAATATTACAAACATTTTGGCTACTGTTTTTACCTATTGGTAAGAACTTAGTAAAAATAAAAAAAAATATATTGAATTTATAAAATTATGGAAAAAAATATATTATGTTATTGTAAAATATTAATAAATTCATAAAAAATAAAAATATTTTTCAGTAACTAGATATGTTTTTTTTTAATTATATAACTAAATATATATTTTTTATATTATGAAAAAAATGAAAGAATATTTCCTATAATAATTACTAGAAGTTGAGTAATGTATAAATTTCTAAGTTAATATCTGGGTATCTGAAGTTTGAAAATGAATTTATTTTAAATAAAATAATGTCAAAAAAATGATAATCCTTCACTTTTTAATTTGGTTTTGTATTATTGTTCATAAGTAGATTCTTTTTGTAAACCGATTAATATAATGTCCGTGCATTGTGATACTTTATAATAGTTAAGAAATTAAAATTAAGGCATTGGTTCTAGAGACATCTGAAAATAATTCTCGAAGGAAAGACATAAGATTTTTTTGCTTCCATATATATGTAAACAAATCATGTATAGAGAGACAGTTCTAAAATTAATTAATGATTTACTGGTTTAATCTTTTATTATCCTTACAAAGAATTTTAGTGCTCCTGAGTACTCCAGTATACAAATAATATTTTGCAAATTCTGTTACGACATCAACAGTATAAAGTATATTCAATATTTAATAGTAATTAAACTTATGAGTGAATGGACCTTTGTTACAAATATATGTTTCTTATTTCTTATTAATTATAACATAATTATATATGAGAATACAAATATTTTCATGTTGCTTTGGTTATTATGGTGATAATAACCAAAGCAACATGAAAATATTTGTATTCTCATATATAATTATGTTATAATTATATATGAGAATACAAATATTTTCATGTTGCTTTGGTTATTATGGTGATAATCATAGCTTTTTGACGATTATCATAACAAAGATGAAAATTTGAAAACGTAGTACTAGTTTGTTTTTTTCGAAACATTAATCGAAAACGAAACAAAGAACTACTTGGAAACAAATATTTAAAATATCCTTCAAATAAAAAAATCTTTAATTTTTTTCTGGCATCTCAAAACATCTTCACCTACTCATGTTTCCAGTTACGTTAAATCTAGTTTGACATGTTTTTCTTTGGTAGTAGAGACTCAAGTCGATGTTATTAAATATTAAATGTATTATTTTAACTGATGTGGTACCTCTATAGTTTAAAATCTACTTTGAATGAATAGTTCTACTTCACGCATTACTGAACTGTATAAATGGTTAGTAGAGTTCTCGTTTCAGGCGTAACTTTTGTTGTTGGTTGTGTCTTGCTGTTACATTCAAATTACCCTCGACTATGGATATTAAGGCACATTACATATATCTATTTAGATAAATACTTGGACTATTTATTGATAATTTAATCACACGGATCTATAAAATAGAATCTATTGGAAATTTGATTTAATATTTTTTTGCTGATCTTTATATTTTTTGGAGAACTGAGACTGAATAATGAATGATACTGTTCTTTCACTACGTAACCATTTTTTTTCATAATATATAATGCCTATGTTTTTTAGCACAAATGAAAATCGTTTGGAATCCATGGGCACTATTGAACCGATCAACATAAAATATTTATGTTGGAAGATCTTTGATTGACTGTGTTTGTGATATATAAGGAAGATTTGTGTGGTCGAAAGAACTATATTAGTAACCATTTATTGTAAGCCGACGTTTTGTCCCACTTTGTAGGGCTTCGTCAGGGCTTAAAAAAATACAAACAACTAAAATAATGCAATAAACTAAGGGAATAGATAACATAAAATAAAAGGAAAGTAAGGTAAGGCTAAAAATGATTTAAAATATGTGAACCTTTATATAAAAATGAACAAAGTAAATTAAATAATATAAAAATGAGAGAAATAAACAGGTATTATACAAAATTAAACAATTTATGAAAATGCAAATAATAATAACAATAATGTTTAAATAAATAAATTTTATCCTCAAGGACAATTCTTAATACACTTTTATAACTACATAATTTAAAAAACAACTTCATGGAGGCTATTCTGCCCAGATCATTATATCAGTCCACAAATTACCCTAATTACCTCAAATTAAAAATTAAAACTTTTTATGACAGTCAAACTTCTTTGTTAAAATTTATCACAACAATATTTGTAACTTCTCAGTAATATGTAGGGGAGGTTTATATATTTGTTATTGTTTATCTATTTATTCAAACAATATTATCAGTCTTAAGGAAGTGTAAAGATTATAAATGAAATAGCAATAATAATAAAGGCTTAACGAGCCCGATGCCGAGGGTTCCATGCCAATACCACCAATACCCAAATCTACTATATCAGTTTTTACGCAATCCTCCCATCAACCTTTTGGTTTACCCTTCGGCCGCGATGCTATAACCTGGATAATGTTTATTGGGTGTAGTTCTCTTAATTCATCGTTCAGCCTAAATTCTCCTGTTAATTCATCCTCTTTCGGTCCGAATATTTTACGTAATACTTTATTTTTGAAAACCTCTAGGCGCTGTTCATCCCTTAGTATAAGAGGCCACGTCTCGCATCTGTAAAGAACAGTGGGAAGGATAATAATTTTGTAAAAAAATCGGAAATAAAAATAACAACATGTAAAAAGTAGATAACAGAGGAAGATATATAAAACTTCAGTCACAAAAAGAAAATAAGAAAAACAAGAATAAAATAAAGGACAAGAAAAAAATAAAGTAATGAACAAAATAGGACATAGGCCATTCTGAATGGAGTAAAGCTAAATAAATAGTTTTGATGCGTTTGCATGGTATAAACAAGGTAGGAATGGGGGAAAGTTACGGTTAACAAATTACGTTACATTTGGAAGCAAAAATATATACATATTTAATTTTTGGTACTAAAATGACGTTAAAATATAAAATGTCACAAATAGGAAGGACTCTACTTGATCAATTTGAATTCGAGCTATAATGTGTATTTATAGTTGTTTAATTACATTTGAGTAAATTTTATTGCTTTCAAATTTAGTTAATGTATGCTTCCTCATGATCATTATGAATAGACAAACATTTCCAACAGTTTCAAATCATTTAGATTTGTCAAAGCATTTCTGATTCCAGTTGACCTAAAAAAAATGAACAAACTGAATCCATCTAGCAAGTGAGAAAAATGTTAACTTTTTTTAAGGATATTTTTCTATGATAGTTTCATTTCGTTAAGGTGCAAAATTATAAACATCTGTAATTATATCATATAATTATGGGTTATCAATGAAGTCTGTTTTTAGCATCTTCGTTACAACCCATTATCCCAATTTCCTTTCGATTTCACACTTCCCATCATTTAAAGTTTTATAATTAAAAGGAGTTTTAGTTTATTTTGAATCTTAAAAAAATAAAAAGGATATATAATTAATTACAAAATTGATAAACAAATTCAATTAAGTAGGTTAAAAAACGACAAATAATAACTAGTCACAAATTCAGCTCCCACAAAACCCTTACATATAATTTTTTAAGAAATATAAAAATTAAATATTTTTCACTATCCAGAGAGATTGATTTTGTTTAAACGCCATCCGTGAGCAAATTCTAAACTTTATAATTGCGGTATACTTCTACAAAATTTAAAAGTTACGAATTAACCTTATTTCTGATGATAACACTATTTATAAGGTGAAATGTTACTAATATATTTAAACACTTATAATTACATCTTATATCTCAAATACAAATTGATCTATTAAAGTCCGATTTGTGCTAGTATATTTTTGTTCTGGTATATTTTAAAATATTTTTAATTCCATTAAAAATTGAAGTTGATCGTTTAATATCCTAATGATAACAATATCCTAATATTAATATCCTAATGAAAGATTTTCATGAATTTTGTACAAGAAAATTAGCACAAATATCATAGATTTACGAAAAATCTGCAGGTGATGGGAGAAAACGGAGTTCATATTCGGTCACAGCGCACCAAAAACCATAAAGTTTCACCAAAATTGTCAAATTAAATTTCCAATAGCTTTTTTTTGTAAACATATGGCATTCAATATAATTTTGAATGTTGATGTTTGGCATATAGTATTGTAGTACTAAATTTACTTTGACAATAAATGTAAAGACAACGGAACCAATCCACCGATGTGAGGAAGTGACTAGAGGCTAAAGGTCACGAAGTGGGCCTCCCATGAAAACGTCGGAGAGTTGGACATTAGCTAGCTAATGTATGGTTAAATAAGGACAAACTAATAGCTAAATAGTTTTTTTTTGTTTTGTTTTTTTCGGCCAAAACTCCCATTGGAGTCCTATACTGCCTAACCATGGTTGGGGGTCAAAGTTCTTCATTTTGTGGGACTGCCACTCAATGAAAAAAGTCAACGTCCCAGGCCGGATTTGAACCAGCACCGCCAATAGACATCAAATTGGTAAGAGTCTTAACCACTGAGCTATGGGCGGCCCAGCTAAATAGTTGTCAAAATTAGTTCTCTTGAAAAATTGGAACTAATTTATTTTATGACAGTTAACTACCACTAAATCTTACAACTAGTTGTTGTTGTCTGGGGCTTTAGGGCGTAAAACCCTGAGGTCATCAACGCCCATGTTTCGCACTTTAAAATCCTATTTCATTTATATTTATAATTCTATTTCACTTTATTTTTCTCTTTAAATAATTACAAAAAAATATTAAATACTTACTTCTTTTGGAATTTTTTATTACGTATAACAGATTTCCTGGTTTAAATCTTATTCAAAAGGCCATTACTTTTTAAGAAAACCAAAACCATTTCCACGTTCTTCTGGTCATCATTTAGAGCAACCGATACACTCGGTTCTACACTCTATCTAATCTACTCAAGTTCGCGGAATAGAAATAACATTCCTCAAATGTGTGACTGATCGTAAGTAGTGTGAGTAGGTACGAAGTGCCCCTGAGTCATGAATTCATATCAATACGGTCATAATGACTAATTTCAACCATCCATACCTTGGATAACTTAGCAACCCAACCTACTTACAACTAATTTAGTTGTAAGATTTAGCGGTTGCTAACAGTCAATTCCAAGTTTTTAGGGTGACTAATTCTTTTACTCTAATAGTGGTTACCTTACATGAAAACTGTAGAATCTGTGGAACTAAAAATAAAAAAAAAATCGGGTGACTGCGAATTGAATTATATAAACATTTCGGATTTATGGAATATTGGGGTCGCAAAATAAGTTTTCGAAGGTATTTTCACTGAAAATAAAAATAAAATCGATTTTTTGATCGCGTGCTTGCGAATCGAGTTATTTTAACTTTTCGGGCTTCTAACATCTGTGTGTAACTTTATAAATGTTCAGATGTGTAGAAAATTGAATAAGCTATTGTAACTTTCAAAATATGAAAGGGGACCTTAATATTTTAGATATCCCAAAGGTTAAATAGAATTTTCTGCACCTCCGAAAACTTATATAGGGACCACAATATGTTAGAAATCCGTAACGTTAAAGTAAATCGACATGCAAGCGGGTGATAATAAAATCGATTTTATTTTCATTTTCAGCACCTCCAAAAAATTATATAGGGACCCCAATTTGCTAGAAATCCGAAAAGGTAAAATAAATCAATTCGCAAGCATGTAATCACAAATTCAATTTAATTTTAATTTTCAGCACCTCCGAAAACATATACATTGACCCCAATATGTTAAAAATCCGCAAAGTTAAAATAAATCGAGACGCAAGCGGGTGATGATAAAATCAATTTTATTTTCAATTTCAGCACCACCAAAAACATATAAAGGGAACCCTGCAATGTCCTTATGCAAATATTTTAAATAGAATATAAATATAAACATTTTAAAAAGAGTAGTCAAATACTTAGTATGTAATTGTAATTGATTTTTACTTTAATTAGCAACTTTAAATTAATTTGTGTCTCATAATCGCAAAGACGTAGTTTTCCATCAAAATAACGCCCGTCCTCATGTGTCTGCAGAACGTGGCAGAAATTATTGGAGTTTGGCTGGGATATGGTTCCTTGCCCACCCCATTCGCCAAACCTTGCGCCAACTGATTTTCACTTATTTCGGGCCCTTTGAACTGTCTTGACGAGAAACACTTTAATTCGCTCGAGGACTGCAAAACGCACTTAGAGAACGGAATA
This sequence comes from Halyomorpha halys, assembly GCF_000696795.3. Classification (NCBI taxonomy): domain Eukaryota; kingdom Metazoa; phylum Arthropoda; class Insecta; order Hemiptera; family Pentatomidae; genus Halyomorpha; species Halyomorpha halys. The sequence continues at coordinate 76,589 of NW_027111693.1, forward strand.
AAAAAATTACCTGAAAGATACCAATATGTAATAGATCAAAATGGGTCATTTATAATTGATTAGAAATATTTACAAGAATCTGAAGTTTTTATTTAAATCACCAGTAAAAAACGCTACGAACCTATTTTACAACCTAATATAAATGGAAAATGAAGGTATTTGGAAGGATAGTGTGACAATTATGTAACAGTATAAAGAACGATATACACAAAGACAGTGATTATTCTTATATGTATATCTTTTTTCAATAGATATATTTTAAAAATAATGTCATCATTGAATTGATTCATAGCCTGTTGTGTGATTACAAAATGATCATTTTCTTTTCTTTTTTTTTACCCCCTTCCAGGCTATTTCTGGCATGCGAGATAGTTATTCCGCAGGTTACCACCATACTCTAACCAGAATGTGAAGGTCGAGTTTTTATTTTTAGGAACCAATACGTTAAAAGTCAACTGGCCCAGGCCAAAATTAAACCGTCGTCGTTAGTTATCTACAAGATATTACACTATTTTAACCATAGTAGGGGTTAAATTTTTATTTAATGAGACCACCACAGAAATAAAAGTCGAACTCCCAAAACGGATTAAAACTGACGCATCGCAGCCACGAGCCTGATAATGTTGGTGCTTTGACTCGATCGGCTATACGACTCGAACGGCTCACACACAAGATCATCAAGACTAACTGGTATATGAAATGGAAAGTATGAAAACTGAATTGCGAAGCTTTATGTCAGTTATGACTGACAGATTAAACCCTCTACACTTCTCGAGTGTAATTTTATTAAATGGTGCTTGAGGAACTGCGGTGGTACATTGCATCTGTTGCCTAATCCCTTGGGGGCTGTAGGGACCCGGGGTAATGGCGCAGTGCCCCACCGAGGATTAAACAGGAACTCCAAAGTTTTAGGAAGGAGGATATCTCCATCCACTCTAAATGAAAATATTGAATCAGCCTCTGGCTTATGGAGCGAGGTAATCGCAGGGATTGCTGCTGCTTTAGGGGGTGGATGTTGGCTGTAATCATGAAACTTATTATTCTTTACCAAATATAGAACTTTTCACAGTGAAAATATCCTGATAACTGTTAGATCATACATAAATTCAACAATAAAATGGTCTATCAGAAATCCTCTCCGAAAGGTACTGGACACTTCCCAGAAATACTCTAATAAAAAGAAATACTGCTATAGACCAGGGGTGGTCAACAAGATAATCGCGATCGACCGCAATGTCTTGGGGTGAAATTCCGTGTACTATGAACTTTGAAGCAATAGTAGAAGACAAACCTTTATAGTAATATTTTCCAAAGGTCACAAATTCCTAGAATTGTGATCTCCGCTCGTCCAGGACAATATATTTTTATAATAAATAATTATTGTTGTTGTTTTCACGTAGGTATATAATATCTATGTTTCAGTACAAGGTGTACACAGCTAGCTTTTGATAGATTAGCAAAAAGTGAGTCATATTATTCTTTCATGATAAATTTTCCTGGCCCAAAAAAAAACAAAAAAAAAACGCTATTGAACTATTGAAATCAAATTATCAGCCTTACTGAACATTTGTACAACAAATTTTTCATATTTACGAATAAATAGTACAACAACTTAATCAAATTTTAGGTACCACATGTACGTAATACTGCAATCAAAAGTTTGGTCTGGGCATTTATTTTCTTCATGAGCCCATATCTCGAAAACTAAATAAGTGATTTTAAAAATAAAAATAATTTTGCACTTATATTTTACTTATCTACCCATACCTCGCTGGAATGCATCTTGTACTGAAACACGAAGTATAAACAAAGTATGCATTTCACACTATGACAACAAGTCCTTCGCAACACACTTTTAAGATAAAAAGTATACCTTATATAATGAAAAGTTGGCAACCCCTGCTATAGAATATCATGCTATTTGTACACCCGACATAATTTAATAATTTGATTAAATAACACTCTAGCTACAAAAAGTAAGTTATAAACGTCTAAATGTCCACTGCACCTCCATCACTTCGAATACCATATTCACGTAGACGGTTTCCAAGTACATCTGTCTTTCCCACATCCTGATCTCTTTCTAGTCATAAAAAAAAAAACCCAAGGAGACTTGAATTTCATAAAGCACTGAGTGGTAGCAAAGACACTGAAGTTAAAAGCGAAAAAAATAAAGTATAAAAAAAAAGCGAAAAAAATAAGTATCTGGTTTTGGCCAAATCGGCAACATATGGAACATTGAGGTCATGATGGATGATTTGATTTGTGACAAAGTAAGGAGCGTTAAGGATTTTACGATTGATTTCGGACTGTAAGAATTGGATTCGGGAGGAATTTCATGATTTAGTGGAACCCCAAAGCTCTACTCCACAGAAGCCTTATAATAGTCATGTAGTCTTTTGTAATGGACTGGATGTTTAGACCGCTTGTCTAGTAAAAGTTTTAATAGTTGGAATCGACGAGCAGTTTCCTATCCGTTTAGGTCTCGTGTAAGGATTCCAAGTCAGCTTGTGAATATTTTAAAAATTATAATTGATGAAATAAGTTTGTCTTTAAATTTAACAACTGAAAATATTAATTTTAAAAAAACAAAAGTGATTATAAAGATAACAGATCATATTATATCCGAAACCAATTGTTAATATCGTCGGCGAAGATAACTTTTTTGCACTCTCATTGTGCCTGATATTTCAAAGACCCCTGCTATACCCCTCATACGTGACTGATTGAGTGAGCTCAGGGATCGTTAGGTTGATAGTGTGATTATTTTATCCTTACTTCTCCAGTTACATAGTTTAATTACGTTCATTCAATTTATCTTTCTGTTTGTACACATATACAGATTTTATTTATTTCTATACTATTTTATATAATATATAGATACATAGATTTATATATTTTGGCATGAATACCATTGGTTATCATTAATCATTAGCACTTATTGCTATAGTATGTAGAATATTGTAACATTTATCAATAAATCAAAATTAAAAAAAAAAATCGTGCCTGTCATAATCATACGCGTCAGTATCCAAAAATGATTGATAATTTCAAAATTTTGACGTCTCATTATCCATATGAATTTATCATATTCACATATATTTCAATCCATAATTAAAAGTTTTGAAGGATTGAGATATGTTTGAATCGAGCAAGAGAGGAAATTTACGGTCAGGACTGGTTAAGGAATTCCAAATAGAGGTAGAACGGATAATAAAGGATTTGTTGAAGGAATGTGCTCTGTGTGAGGGCTTATACAGAAGTGGATAGGGGGGGGGAGTGAGGGATCTTGTATTGAAGCAGTGTACAAAGGAACGGATGGATGGATCGATAATATAGGAAGGGTATTTGGGTCCAAATGGATTAGTACAGAAAGGGATCTCGGTGAACCAAGTTCAGATGGACTGTGCTTAGAAAACCGAATATGAACTTAATAAAACTATTCACAAAGCTGAAACTGGTGGAGTGTAAATGTGATTTTTTTTTTCATAAACCTTAGAATTAAAAATAGCTTTACTTCTAAATCGCTTAATTTGATAAGATCTCCTGAAATAAATACTTTTACAAAAAAAATTATAAATCCATATTTATTAATATAAGCCTCTACATTTCTGTTTCTTTATATTTAAATTGACGTTTCATTGTCTTTCTCAGGCTTCAGATTTTTGTTTCGGTTAGCTATACAGACTTTGTAGTCATTATGCAGCCTGGACCAGCCTTCTCCAGGCCTATCTGTCTTCCAGAATGCTTTCCAGTTTACTGTATGCAGTTCTTAGTTGATTCTGTCTGGTTTTTGGCCTCCAATGTGCTTGTTCTGTAGGACCTGGGCCTCCTGATGGATCGCTTCCACCCATATTTTCGCCCTATCACAACCACTTTGCCTTAAAATCTTAAGATATTCACTTAGAAGCCTCTGCAAGCAATTCACTGTTAGTTATTTTTCTCAATGTATTAAGATTACAATCCCAGATCGCTTCTGTAATTGTACGGATGATTTACTTTTCATCACTACATTCTGCTTTTAGGCTACTGGTTAAAACCCAGGTTTCGCTGCAATATATATGTAAAAATGAATTTATTTAATTATGAGTAGCGTTTAACCCGGAACCACTCATAGTTCGGAGCACTGACGATAAAGCGCGTGGAAGAATAATATGGCTTCTTGTTTTGCTTACTTTAACAATTGACTCAGAATAGACTTTTAGTGCCATTTCAATGATCAGGTGCGTATAATCGTAAATAACGTAATAAGTAGTAATAAAATAAAACTTTGTTTTCAGTGAAACAAATTAAGGTTTTATATCATACAGTTCAACCAATGATATCCATTATACATTGAGTGTGTGTGTGTGTGAGTGACTAGATCAATAGTTGTGAAAAAAAACGTTATTACAAATTACCTTCGCACTGATGTTGTTTGATAAACCGTAGCAATGCTCGTGAAATGCAACATCTTATGAAATTTCTTTGATTGAAAATTGGTTCTGTGTGATTCTTCTGAGTGTTTCCGTAAATTATTCGTTTATTTGTTTACTGGCTGCATGGATTTTTTTCAAAGATTCCGAAAATAATACGAAAGCTGATAACTCTTAAGTTACAGCAGAGAAATTTGGAGAAGTCGGAGAATTTTTTTATGCGGGAAAAACGTGATTTCTAGAAAATCCCTTTATTACCATTTTTGGATTATTACCTTGATTACTTCATTTTCCTCGCGAAATATTATAAATAATATATCTCCCTCCATGAACTCCGTTATGACAAAAATTTACATGAAAAAACCTCCCATGTCATTGGTTGTTTGTTTGCTGAAACAATAATTCAACTTGAAAACTTTTGATTGTTTATTTAGGACTTCCATTGAACTCCTACCCAGTCCTGAATCTTATGAATTAAAAACAATGAATGAAATGCGAATCTAAGTATAATGTTAATTTTAAGAAATTCCTACTGATGTGCAGTGGTTCTTCCAAGTGTTCATATCTATTTTTTTTAAAAAGGTATTAGTTGAAGTGAGGTAATAAAATCTGTAACAATTAGACAGTAAATAAGTATTAGTGTTCAACTATTCACTCATTCTATAAAGAGAAGAACAGAAGAAAAAAAACATATAAATGATAACAATAGTATTGTCATACTCTAAAGATAATTAAATTGAATTTAAAATTATAATAAAAATACTTTAGAATAAATAAAAAATATAATGGTATTAATGTATAAATAAAAATATGAATTTAAAAAAATATAATAAAATCAAAATCAAAACTGATAAAATAATAATATTATAATTTATGTACAAGATTAAGAATATTAAATTTAAATAATAATAAAATAATATCACATTCCCACTTATATACAATATTTGCATTCCTTTGAAACTATGAACCAAGCTTTGCCATCCCCATGGAGAGACCCTATCTAATTTAGCTCCTCGGAGAAAAAAGTTTAAAGTTTAAAGTTTTGGTTATTTATACCTGGGTATTTTATATGAGCGTTATTTTACTGTTTACTTTTGTAAGTAAAGTATAGACATAAACTTTGTCGCTAATATAAAATAGTGAAGATGTGTTTCTCCATGAGCTATTAGTTATATTACATATTGTACACTTTTTTTATGACATACAAAACTAGTTAGGACAGTTAGGGATCTATTGTTTGGTAAATATTGTCTTTTGCCATAAGTTGCTTCGCTTTCTCTGATTTTACAAGTACGTTAGTATTTAAATCCAATATACTGGACTTTACTTTCTAGTGTGAAGAGGGATAGCAAACTATGACAAACACATATTCCCAGTCCCTTGATGAGATAAGCAGAGAATCAAGTAATTTAGCAGCTGTAAGGGCCATGAGGGAGGTCAATCAAGATGCTATACAAAAACCAGACCACACCACCTCCCCACACCATCCCTGATGAGGTGCCCACTGGCAGGAAGATATCAAGGAGGCCCTGATCATCTGTGACAGCCCGCCAAGAACAAACCACGACGAACTAATAACTTCCGCTGACTCATAGGTCAGAGCTGTCGTCACCGGGAAGGGCAGTCAGTCCTCTTGGTCATACCCGTCCTAGTGACAGTCTTCAACCTTTTGGTTTACTTGGAGTTACTGGATATACCATAAGGAACACCACTAATGAAAACCTGTGGTGTAGTGGATAGAGGTAACTTCAAATCATAGTGAATCGATAATTCCAACACTTGATTTTTTTTTTAAGTTGTTCTCCCAGCCTTCTTTGAATGAAAAATTAAAAAGAAAAAGTTAGTCCTGTCTGTTTTGAAAAACAAACATAAAAGGTTAAGTTATTTATGGCGACTGTTGAAGCATTTTTCTTAAGGAATTATTTTTAAAATATATTTTTGTGAGTTTAAATCATTGTTAGAAATAGTACTGTGATAATGAATGGATTGTCTAGTAAAAGAGCCCACTATGAAAAAATGGATTGCAGGCATTATGAAAAAAAATAAGCTAAGTGCACCAATGACACATTTTTTGAAGATGAAAGTTCTTTGTGATTAAAAGTACAATTTTTGAAGATTTTCTTATTGATCAATTTCAATATTGATCAGTTTCTATTTGCACCAGTTTTTGACTGGACAAATGTACCAAATATTGACTGAGTATAAAAATATAATTGTATATAAAAAAAAAATTAAAGAATTAGGATGGAAACCCTCAGATTTAACTTAAAGTTATCAGAATATTTTAGGTTAAAATTCATTCCATTCAAACAACGTTCGAGAGTTTGGTTCTATAAAAATATGATCCTCTTTGAGTAAGTGAAAAGAGTTCATATTTTTTTTTTTTTTTTTTTTTTCATATCCTCCTATAATGATGTTGTTGTTGTCTGGTTTTTTTTATTGTTACTGTATTTTACTTAGGTGAGCTCCAAGGGAAATCAACAAACACACTTTAAACAAAAACACCTATTTATTACAAATACAAGAAAATAAAATCATGATAAAAATAAACATGCTTCATGCATAAGCAAAGTAACCTAACCTAAGAAACAAATATTAACAAATATATTAATAACTACAATAGGGCGTGCACGATCAATCAAGGAAAAAATTATGTACTATTTACAAAAATCAAATGAAACACTACCTTCACTGTCCATGCTTTACTAGTAATGTTTTTAATAAACCTGGCCAGGAATAAATTACTTTGTTTGCAT